>NC_138369.1:93328864-93372069 GCF_054177405.1 Leptonychotes weddellii | reverse complement strand
CCTGAGATTAAGAATTCCTCATATCAGTGAGAACATATGATACATGTCTTTCTCTGATTATTTCGCTCAGCATAATACCCTCCAGTTCCATCCACATCGTTGCGAATGGCAAGATTTCATTCCTTTTGATGGCTGCATAATATTCCATTGTATATATACACCACATCTTTTTACACTTCTGGTTTGAGGAACTGTATGGGCACGCAGGAAAATATAAGTGTGTATGTCTGTATTTCCTGTGTGGGGTCATTGGCATGAATACAGAATCCAGACTGCCTATTTAATAGGAAGGTCCAGCTTTGCCCTCTTGAGTCACCCTGGCCACGTCACATATATTGCCTTCACTCTTAGGACACTCATCCAAAACGTCACTCTTCCCGACGGTGCCTTAGAAAGGAAATAGCAATCTAAAGCAAATGAGTACTTCATGGGGGCATAGAGTTAACACATGTAATTTAATACTGAAACTAAACTCATTGCTATGGGCATCATTCAATATCAGCACATAAGTACAAGCTTTCATATTTTATCACTTTTTTCTCCATCAACAGCTGAATGTTTCAAGTTCATCTTTTGTGCAATCAATTCTCAGGAAAACTGGCTGTCAAGCCTAGAGCTTGAAGGAAATAAAAAGAGAAGAATATCAATAAGCTTCCTGCTGCTTTGTCCGTTATAAATGGTCAGATTTATGCCTTGTATGCCTGCTGCCTATTTTCTGAAGCTAAGCAGTTAGCTTCTAGAGGGGAAAAAAGCCCATCAACTATCCACCTTAAAGATCTTGCCATTTACCTCTGGGACTAGTTAATTAACTTTCTGGGTTTTCTCATTTAAATTAAAGAGCAATTAGAATAAAGGGGAATAATTACACTCAATGGCATTATATTTCTGATTTTATTATTGCTTTAGTCTTGCTTGATGTGGTTGGCTTCAAGTCTAACAGCCAGAGAAAACGGGATTCACAGTTGACAGGATAGAGTGACCAGAAGAAGCATAATTACTTCATAATTGGGTTTATATATTCACTACTAATTACCATGCACCAGAATTGTTCAGTTTAAAAGTAAGAAAAATAATGTCCATAATTGGGAGCTTTTCAATGAAATACATATGTAATTTTCTAACGGTAGGAGCTCAGTGGTGATTCCAGCCACAGAAAATTTAGTGATAATTAAAATAACCTTATATTACAATCAAACAATTACCTTTGGGAACTGATGTAAACCCATAATCCATTTCATTTTTGTCACAGTCATGCTCTAAGTAAACAGTTTTCAGATGCTACCAAGAAATTTACTCTCATTGAGAGCTCAAAATTTTGAGGCTTTTCAAGAGCATTTGGTTTAGTCAGCACCTAATCTGAAAGTAAATGGAATCCTTTCAAATTCGAAGTTTTGATAATGGGAACTCCACTAAGCTATTGATTTCTCAGTAAATTGAATAAAGGGAAAACAAGAGATGTTGTGACTGCATTGTCTTCATCCAGACCTATTAGGCATTTAGTACTAAATCAGATTTTTAGCAGCTGCTTACTTAGTGGATCAGTCATTGAAAAAAGTTACAGAAATATGCATCATAATAAGTTGAAAGTTCAAAGAAAATATGATCTTTGAGAGCTTTAGAAAATCAAATACACATTTTGCAAATATGCATATTTACTAAGAAAATTATATACTACTCTAAAAAGGTAGGTTCTATGTAGGAAGAACAATGAAAGCCATATGATTACTTCTCTTCAGTTCTCTATTATGTGCCCCATTTGCTTAAAATCTATCTCACCTTGAATAAGTTGCTTTAATTTTCCAAGTCTGAATCCATCTTTATGCATAACAGGAGAATAATACTGCTTATGTATAGAGGTAAACCCAGGCCAGAATGGATGGTTCAGAAGAGCAGATTCTGTGTTTGCACTGGAATGTGAGTTAAAGGGGTCCAGTATTGCACCCCAATAATGCAGAAGGAAGCCTTCTCTTGGAGTCCTTCATGTCAATATTATGGTTCATTTATTATCTTTACCACTTTGGAGTTAGATGGCAGGTTAGTTTTCTTCTCAGCTTCATCTAGACTAAAAAGTTTGATTTTTTTTACAGTTATTTTGAATGCAAGAATAATTACTTCTCTATGCAGAAACTGGCATACTACAGTCATATACGGTGTGAGTCTTTTATATATTTAAAGGATTGCAAACAAGATAAACAAAAAACAGTATATGTCGTCAAGACTGTATAGGCAGGCAAACTCTAAAATATATACTATCTAGCACTTCACAAATGAAGTTTGTTAACCCCTGCTCTAAGGGCTTATTCTAACTTTCTAGGATCCTTATGAGAAATACTAAATGTATTTTTTATTCTTTATCATTTCAAGCCTCTGCGGTAAAGTACTTTCCTCTCTTCCAAACTGACAGTATTTGCATTCGGGGCTATAGCCACCCATGTCAAGGATGCTGTGTTTGTTTTATCCGTTCATTGCACATCAAATGTTTTAAGACTTAGGGCACTCATCATACTGTATTTTGTAGTTTAAAGCTTTTAGATTTATATGTGGATCTCTTCTTCGGATGCTCAACATGAGAATCGGTCAACTCCTAGAGTGGCAGTTTGGCCAAGGGTAAAAAAGTGCATGATGTCAGGGAGTCTGATTTGAATTTGAGCTTTACCACTCATCCAGTGTGTGACCTTGGCCAGTGTAGCCAAGTTCTCTGCTGTAGACTAGCTACACAGTCCAATAGCACCTTCTAGAATTGTCTGACTTTTTTTTTCTTTTTTTTATTATTATTATGTTATGTTAATCACCATACATTACATCATTAGTTTTTGATGTAGTGTTCCATGATTCATTGTTTGTGCATAACACCCAGTGCTCCATGCAGAATGTGCCCTCATTAATACCCATCACCAGAATGAGAAATCATAATTGAAAGCATCTTGCTCAGTTTTGAATGCATAGACTCCCAAAAAATATTAGTGGACTTAGAATTTGAGTCAGAACAATGAATGAACATTCATGGATTTAACTCCATGTTGGACCACAAAATAATACCCACAATTTCTTACACAGTAAGAATAAATTCATTGTTTTTTATTTGGTTAAACTTTATCATTTTCCTTGTAGTCTGAATTTATTAGACATGACAAATTTTGTGACATAGGCGGTTGTCTACATTCTTTCTGCACTAGGAGAATCTCTACCTTAAAATGTTATCTAATATGTAAATGAGTTTTATTATCAGGCACATTATTTCAGACCGAGAAACAACCTTATGAAGTGAGTATTTAAGGGGACGTGTCAGTGAGTACTTGAGCAACTATAATGTGTGATGTGGCGTTACTGAGTGCCTTCAGGGAGATCTATTTCTTCCCACACATATATTTATTTTTTAACATGGCTTCATTTGGAAGCATGCTGAATAGCATGGTAGCAGCAATTGCTAGTGGCTTCCCAATATCTATTTTCTCTTTCTTTTTAGTAACAGAACCCTTATTTTTACTGTTGCATATTGGTACCTAGGAAAAGACTACTACAGTTCCTTACCTTACTTGCAACTACATTTGATTGTGGTTGCAGAAAGTTGTATGGTAACTGATGCAGGAAAGATGTTAGGGTTTGAAGCCAACAGCCAAGAAAGAATTCTTGAGATGTCTTTGGTGCAAAAAGGTGGTTTTATTAAAGCACAGGGACAGGACCCGTGGGCAGAAAGAGATGCACCCGGGTCCTGAGGAGCGGCCCGTTATATACTTTCAAGTTGGGAGGGGGTTAGGGATAGCCTAAGTCTCTAAGGAATTTTGGAAGCAAGGTTTCCAGGACCTTGAGGGGGCTAGCTATTGTTAGGAAAAGGTCATTTATTACTGTCTCATAAAACTTTAGTAATGAGACCCTTCAGATGTATATCAGTGGGTCTTATGCTTGGGGGATGATTGCCAACATTTATCTTGGTGGGGGGTGGAGATAAAGCAATTTTTATATGTTAAAGTAGACTCACAGGATCATGGGGGTGGGGCTAAGATTGCCTTTTGCCCTTAGCAAGGTATTAACATCGAGACAGCTGAGTTCCTAGAGGAATGTCACTCCGCCTGTTTTAAGGACTTGTCAATGGGCTGTAAATAGTAAGGGAATTTAAAAATTTTTCTTCTTCCTTTGTTTCCTACATCAGTAACTTCTACATAATCTCCTACAAGGGAATGGCTGTATCTTCTCTCTTTCTTCCATTTTGCTGCCTAGAATGAAAATATAGGTGGCTGGAGCTCTAGAAGGTATAATGGAACTTGAGGAGGAGGATTACCCAACAGAATAGGGAAGGCAGAGAACTGCAAGGTGCCTGGGTTTCTGATGTTTTTTGAAAGTCTTTAAAATCTGTACTGTCTTCCTCTGGACTTACTTTATGTGAGATGAAAAACAACTTATATCTTGTTTTATTTTTTTTAAGATTTTATTTATTTATTTGACCGAGAGAGACACAGCGAGAGAGGAAACACAAGCAGGGGGAGTGGGAGAGGGAGAAGCAGGCTTCCCACCGAGCAGGGAGCCCAATGAGGGACTGGATCCCAGGACCCTGGGACCATGACCTAAGCCGAAGGCAGACGCTTGACCATCTGAGCCACCCAGGCGCCCCTATATCTTGTTTTAGTTACTGTTATTTTCATTTCTGCCATAGATGGTAATATCTAGTTCTATCTAGTATAGCTATCTACAAATTTAATTCATTCATAGAAACATCAACGTATTTAAATCTTTTTTTTTAAATTTTATTTATTTATTTATTTGAGAGAGAGAAACAGCATGAGAGGGGATAGGGTCAGAGGGAGAAGCAAGCTCCCTGCTGAGCCGGGAGCCCGATGTGGGACTCGATCCCAGGACTCCGGGATCATGACCTGAGCCGAAGGCAGTCGCTTAACCAACTGAGCCACCCAGGCGCCCGAAACATCAACGTATTTAAAAAGGGGGAGCATATTGATGCTGTAGCAAGGATCATGAAAATGTATTTAAATTTGCATCTTGACATTGTCTTTAAATCCATCATTCATACCACTAATTATGCGTGTGTGAGTGTGTGTATATAATGACTAGGATACAAAAAACTTCTCCAGACCACTGTATTAAGTAACTTGATGTTCCAGTGTTGTACTTGTTCTTGGACAGAACTGATCAGCTAGTCAGAGATCTTATGTCCATGAAGCAAGAATAAATATTATCCAGGTACATTTCTTTCGCACAAATCAACTTTATTATAGAAAGAGTTAAGAAATTCTGTCAAAAATGTGTGGGTTATATTATTCTGAAAAAAAGTTATATTTTCTACTTCATTTGCATTTTGTTCCTTCATTTACAACAATGCTTGGCAGGTGGTTCTAATTCATTAATTGCTACCAATGGATACTGCTATTTATTTGTGACTAAAACTACTATTTAACAATCACAGAGGGTGTCTTCTACAAATTATATAGTACAGTTGTGCCTCTGCAAATAAAACACACTGACCATATCATAATTTTAAATATTTGTTATCTATGAATTTTCACAACCAGGCATTGTGGCAAGATGTTAGATCCATATGTGAAATAAGAAAAAATACACATGTATAATAATGCCCAGCAAATTTTTTTTTGCATTTTTGTTAGGAATAATGGATTCAAAGATGAAGTACAAATTACTTATAAAATATTAAAATAACCAACTGCCTTGTAATTAACTCAAAGTATAAACATTAGTCTCCTAAAATAGTAAGCAACTCTTCTTTAAGTATCAGGAAACTGCAGCATAGTAAGACTTAAAATCACATTAAGTAAACACTAGAAGTAGGAAGAGAATTCATATTTCTTCATTTCCAAACTAGTGCTCCCTTGGATATGCTATACGAAGTTTTAGAAATGATGAATTATTGATGGATGTCACACTGTTGTTGACTCTTCTGAGCAAGAGATTTAAAATTCAATTCTAGCTTGTATGAAAGCTTTGGAATTAGTTGTGGACACCTGCCAATTCCTTTTCTCTGTCCTTTACCTGAGGAGATTATCACTAAACCTCTGCCATTCCGGTTATCACATTCTGCCCCCAGCGGGGTTCCACTGCTCACTCATCAGAGCAGACCTGTAATCCCCCTACAGCTCAGAGGCTGAAAATGATATGGAATCAAATCACACTCAGGGAAATGGGAACCCTGAATTTTAATGAAATGACTAGTTGTGGTATTTTAAATTCTCTGCTTCATTAAGAAAAACCTTGCACTTGCAGCTACTATCCTAAAGCCTATAAATATTGTAAAATACCAAATGCTTCTCAAAAATATCAATACTACTTACTAAATAAATTATTTACAAAGTAACCAATGATATTTAGCTACAGAACATGGAAAGAGAGGGAAGCTACTGGACAAAAGTAAGCCACACTGGAAATATTCTGGCCGGTTGATTTGGGACAAACTCCTAGAAAAGCACTAAGGAGGTAATTTTATAAAGAGGAATGATGATCTGGATGTTTGTTGCTACCAGTCAAGCCTTCTAGAATAAAGTCACATGATAGATGGGTGTCCAATGGGAGATTGTAACTACAGAGGGGGAGGGGCAGAAGGCCAAGTGTTGGTTCTTTCTTTACAGCATCCCCCCTCCCCACAACTTCATGTCAAGAAGGGACTTCTTTTGTCACTATTTCTGTGTTTCTAGGCAATATATTTTCTTTTCTCAATGAGAAAACTGCATTAGCTGCTTTGTTATCAGATGGTCAGAATTGTTAACCGCGTATTTCTATACGCTGAGTACTTAAGGTAAAGTGGTTGTGTGGGTTATTGATTAGTGAAAGAAAAAGATAAAATGAGCTAACTGAGTGATATTTGGGAAGTCTGCTGGCATCTGACTCCATGCAGTGGTATGAAAGGCCAAAAGCTGGTAAGAGCTCACAAGTAAACAGAAGTTCAGGAATAATAATTTGACATACATGATATCAATGGGTGGAAGAAAAACAAAAGAATTAATCCAAGGGGAAAAGTAATGTTCTCGTTACATATTTATCATGCACAGATACTTCATAGGGGGAACTGTGCCATAGAACACCTGTACGATCCATAGTTACTTGAAGTGTGTCTTTGTGCGTTCACATCAGTCTTAGGAAGAGAGGAGGAGCCTACTGTCAGAGGGGGAATATGAGCCTGGTTTTGTGACAGGGTTCCAGAAAGGTGTTAATGCTTTCTGGAAAGATGGAGAAGGTCAGAATGGAAAGTGTTTCTTCAGAGAGAAATGGGAGAACCACGAAAGTAATTGGTGACAACCCCGCCCCTCCACTCCCCTACTCGCTCACCCCCTCCACCCTGGTCTACAGAAATTCTTGAAGCTGTGACTTCAGGGTACCAAGGAAGCAAAACTCAGAGTTGGGAGCAGCCAGCGTAAGGCTCAGGATGTTTAGAAGGAGAATTACTGGCCAAAAAGTCTGGACACCTGAGAGAATGAGGATGATGGCATTGAATGCAGGTTGCATAGAATAAAGCCTGGCCCCAGCATTCAAATATTTCAGAGTTGAAGGCGGTTTCTGGTTTTCTGGGCCATTCACATAACTAATACTTGTTGCATCTTTAGATTTCTCCAGTTAAGTGTTCTAATGCATAGAAATGCCAACTACCCACTATTACACCTCTTTGGAAATTTCTTGGTGGGGAGGGTCTCCAAATTCAGTGAAGCACCTGACTTTCCAGCACAAAACTCAGACTCTTGAGCAATTTCTTTTTTTTTTTTAATATTTTATTTATTTGACAGAGAGAGACACAGTGAGAGAGGTAACACAAGCAGGGGGAGTGGGAGAGGGAGAAGCAGGCTTCCCGCGGAGCAGGGAGCCCGATGCGGGGCTCGATCCCAGGACCCTGGAATCACGTCCTGAGCCGAAGGCAGACGCTTAATGAGTGAGCCACCCAGGCGCTCCGTTGAGCAATTTCAACACAATTGTTTCTATCATTAGGTATGAATAACTCTTACTTCTGAGGAAATGGCAACAGGGTCTCCATTTGTGGTGGTTTTAAAAAAAATGGTCTTGAAATTCTCAGACTGACAGGTGGGGCTTGTGTCTCTCCTTTTGATCCTGGGCTCTGTAGCAAACAGAATGTGGCATAGGTGACATTGTGCCAATTTCAGTCTCCAAGATTAAGAACCTGGCAGTTCCCACTACCTGTCTCTTGGGTTAGTGGCTCTTCACACTCAGTTACAACCCTGTGAAGAAGCCAGCCAGTCACAGGGGAGAGGCCATGTGTACACATTCTAACCAACAACCCCAGTGGAAGTCCTGGCCAAGAGCTAGCATCAACCCCCAGACTTGTGAGTGGATGAGACTTCAGACAGTCTCAACCCCCAGCCCTTGAGTCACTCCAGCCTTGCAGCCAGAGAGCTCCAGAGAGCCAGCACGAGCTCTGTCCAAACTGCAGATTCATGAAGAGCATAAATAATTGTTCTGGTCCAATAAGTTTGCGGTGCTTTGTTCCACAGCAACAAATAATCAGAACCACTAACTATCCCAGATTCTTAGTAGCTACAGAAATCTATCTAGGGGTATCTCTCACCTTGTGGATATTGGATTTTTCTGAGAGAGAAGTTTTGCTCTGTGCCTTTCAGGATACAAGCTGGGAGACACTGTAGATTTCTTTTTAGATTAAAGTCCAGGTTTGGCTAATGGGAGCATTTTGTGAATCAACATGCTTAATATAAAATGAGAGCAAAATTATGTAAAATGTTTTCCTGCAGCATTGAGCTGGTCTACGAGGAAATCAAAGGATTTTTTAGAGTCTAGATTTTCAACCATCCAAAAGCATCTATCTCCTTTCTCAGAGAGAACACTTATCCTCTCTCATCGGCTCCCTTCATACCCACCTTGGTCTCTTGCTTGGATCGTTGTGTTAGACAGACTGCCACTTTAATATTGTTTTCTTCAAGCACCACCACCATATTTTCTCTATCCTTCTTTATGTCCCACCTCTGAAAAGTATGCTTGACTTGCAAGCATGCAGAGTCATCTGCTTTGTTAGCTTCCAAATAGGACTCATTTCTGGCTTGATGTCAAAGTTGATCGGCTAAAATTGTGAATTTAGTAAAGATTGCACATTATCAGGAAGATTTGGGGCTCACCTGGGCATCTGGCACACTAGAATATCAGGTATTTATTTGGATTTAAGTATTCACTATCCAGCTTTTACGTATTTACTTACTTCATTTTCTTCTTTATTTGTGGTTTTCCTGGACTTCTAGGAACCGAGGAAATTAAAATGTGGGCCTAAGTAATGGAAGCAGATTAAACTACCAAGGTATATAATTTGTAATACGTTCAAAGCTCTTTTGTGCACAAAGTTCTGAAAAATTAAGGAGAACTAGTATACATTTCAGTTTTCAGCTAAATACTTATTGTATTGGGAGGAAAAGTTGAATATGTGATTCCACGCTGAACTATTTTCATTCTTGGTTTTAGGTTTTCAGATGTTTGTAACATTACTTAATATAAAAATGTATTGATTTAAGTAAATTATGTAAATAATTTGCATGCTATATTCTTTTTGAAAATTTGTTTTCTTTTTAAAAAGAATTATAAAAATGCATATTGTAAAAAGTCCAAGCAATACATAAAAGTATGATTTGAACAGAGAAAACCTTCCCTATGAAATCTTTTCTAATTTATTTTTCCTATTCCCACCTGGTGCCCCAACACACCCACCAAATTAGGTCTTTACGGTGGGAAAATTCACAAATCCTTTTTACATCACCCCCCGTTGACATTCACTAACAATATAAACATGACAAACCATTAGAATCAATTTGAAAAAGTTTATTTTAGAATGACATACTTTGTAAGCCATAAAGTTGACTGTCATGTCTGGAGATGAAACTGAATCTTGTCTCTTTCCTAATCTAAATGTCAACAGATGAACTTTTCAGACTTGTTTTGCAGTAAGCATGAGAATATTTTAAAGTATGTTATGCTTTTACATTCATTATCTTAAATTGTCTAAGGAATTTATTTCAAAGAAATGAGCACTGTCACTTTATATGATAAATTGGGGGCTCAAAAAGTTAAGCAAATCTTCCACACATATAGATAAAAAGCAGAAATGTCAGTAACCCAGAGCTTCATTGCTCTCCCAAGTCTGCACTGTTGAGCTGACAGCAATTAAGTAGAAGTTATCATTGGAGAATTCAGGTAACTGCCATATAAATAACATTGCTCCCATTCTGTCTGTTGTCATTTAATGCTGTTTGTTATTCATAGAGGGAAACCTGTCCCCTATTGAACTCTTTCCCAAAGAGATGAGACAAATTGAAGGAACACCTACATTCACATTTTGTCACAAAACAACTTCTGTTGTAATTTAACCCATGGACTTATTTTTCAGGATTTCACATAGGTAATGTTAAAAAAAAAAAAAATACCAGGATGACATTTTTATCACAAGTGAAACTTGTGATAATCTTAGCAAAAATTAGAGCCTCTTTTCAGGGAACAGTAGCCTTATGCCAGTTAAGAGTGTAATGCCATCTGGCAGAGGAAAACACTTGATCACAGTGTAGTGTGCTTTTTCATTCAGCAAACTTTTATTGAGTACCTATTATGTGTCAGACACTGTTATAGGCAGTGGGGATACAGCAAAGAACAAAGTATTTAGTCTTAGCTCTGATGGAGCTTAGATCTCAGTGAAGGGAAGCAACAGACAACCAAATGACAAACATGATAATTATAGTTGGTAAGTTAATTATGGAGCTGAATAAATATAGATAGTCAACAAATAGAATAATGAAATAAGGAGAGGGGAACTTGAATGCAGATAGATTGGGGAAGGCCTCTTTGGAGGTGAGAACAGAACAATGTCCTGGAGGAGGGTAAGATTCAGCTCTGAAAAGTATAGTGGGGAACACTGAAGCAGAGCTAATCCAGGTCTGATGTTGGACAAATGAATGTTTCATAATCATCACAGAGTCCACATGCTTAAATTTGAACACATTTTTTTCTTTCTATTTTTCAGAAATTAGTTTTCCTTATCAACTATCTCTTTTATGTCACTGATCCTATAATTCATTTATTGTGAGCAGAAAGAGCTGATTGATATATCTGGTGGCTAAGCTGCCCTCTCTTGCTGGTTGGTTCAGGGGTAAGTTTTGGTTTTTGAGCATTAATGTTCCCTAGCAAAAAAGCAGGAAAGAACTACAGAGAAAATCGACGGGAGGATAGAGATCTGGCTACTGTTAAAGAAGGAACAAATCAGGTTGAGACTCAAGAGAAAAATAATCTAAATCAGAGAAAGAATCAGGATGTCAAAAGGAGATTATCTAGGTTATTAACAGACAAAGACCATGCAATAAAATAGTCTAGAATAATGTTAGATCCACAAGACAAGTTATCATCTATCTCATTTCTAGTTCTATTTACATGTACTGTGTGAAATAATTATTGAATTTATATACAAATGAAATTGTCCATTAAGAAACCTGTAGACATGGTGTTGATTTAAGTTTTCCCCCTTTCTTCTCACAAATAATCTTTTACTGTCTCTTTCCAGAATCACAATGCAGCACTGTCCCTTCCAGGGAGGCTTCATAGACCACCATGTTGGGCTAAGTATTTCCCATCTGAGCTCTCATAGTTCTCTGCACAAAGCTCTTTCCTGATCCTTTACCAAAGCAGATCAAGAGGAGACTATAGGCACTTCAAAGACAAGGCCAGAGTTTTATCATTCATTGTGTGCATGCTGTGCCTGATGCCTTCTTTGTAGGTGCCCGGTACATGTTAACTTGAAATGACTACTCTGACTGGACCGGCATTGCAATCACTATTTCTATGTTCTGAAGAGAATTCATGTTTATTGAGACTTTTTAAAATAAGAAAACATGGGAGAATTCCTTTAAATTTATGAGTAGGGAAGGCCTATCTCAACTATGGCTCAAAATCCAGAAACCACAAAAGAAAAGATTGATGAAATGGACACCATGTACGCGCATACACGCACACGCACGCAGCACATGCTAATTTTTACATGGCAAGAAAACATCATAAGCAAAAGCAAAATACATACTAAAACCCTGGGGAAATGTTTGCATGTTACACTATAGATAAAAAGACAAATTTCCCTAGTTTATGAAGCAATTCTAGAAAGTGAGAAGAAAACGACCACTGGATACAATAGAAGAAGCAAAAGGCAAGGACAGACAGTTCACAGAACGTAAAGTACAGATGGTCCTCAATGTTAGGAAAAAACTTCAAAAGAAGAACACTTACTAATAAGAGAAATACGAAATCCACACCAAAATCTCATTTCTTACTTACCACATTGCCAAAAATTCGTGAAGTTTGAGAACATACTCCATTGTTGAGGTTGTGGAGAAAGGGGCCCTCTCATATATTCCTGGTAGGAATGCAAAATGGTACAACCCCTATGGAAGGGAAACTGGCAATGTCTACTAGATCTGAAGATGTATTTACCTTTGACTCAGTCATCTCACTTCTGGAAATCTATTCCACAATTATGCCTATACATGTATGAAATCATATATTTATAAGGTTATTTATTGTGACATTACTTTTCATAGCAAAAGATCAGAACAAAACCCAACTGTTTATCAATAGAGCATCAGTTACATAAATGAACAATGAACAATCCACACAGGAAAGCTTCATAGACCACCATGTTGGGCTAAATATTTCTTAGGCAAACATAAGAAAGAATGAGGAGGACATCTAGTGACTGATACAGGATGAGCTCCAGGATAGATTGCTAATGAAAAGATCAAGGTGCAGACCAGTGTAGAGAGGGTTAGAGGGAAAGACTAAGTATTCATACTTACTTGTGTTAAAGAATCATGGAAGGCCAAACAGGAAACTAATAAAATCATTACCTAGGATGGGGAGAGGAAAGAATGAGGAGAAAAGGCAGGGGTGGGGACAAGACTTCTCTGTGCACACTTTATTGTTTTGACTTAGGAATTGTGTAAATGTTAACTATTAAAAATTATTTACCAAAAAAGCACTGCATTTCCAAAAAGAACAGGACTGTGACTATTAGCTATGTGTATATATATTATATTTATCTTTATTCAGAGAAGATCAAAGTTATATATGCAGAAATAAATGTCACAGTATCTGAGTGTGTAAAGAAGAGAGTTTGATGTAGCCAGGAAAGCGTAATTTTAGAACCAGAGAGATCTAGGTTCAAATTATAGCTCTACCATGTAATCAGGGATTTGATCTTGGTTTCTTCCATTCTTCATTTTTCTCTTCTATAAAATGAGGATAATAACGTCAGTGTCTGAAAGGTTTCTAAAGGGTCAAATAAAAGAAGGTACTTAAGATTCCTCGTACATCATATAGCTCATCAGTCATACAGCTAACAGATGCAGAGTCTGGAATTTGACCAGGCTGTCTTCGTTCTAGAAGCTCTCTTCCTTGCATATATTCATATACTGTGACAATTCTGACATTAAGGTTAGTCATTCTCTTGCTTTCTGGTCATCCTAACAACTCCCTGAAAATCTAGCCAAAATCTGACTTCCAGCATGAAGACTTCTTTCATAGGGATTCTATTCCATTTATGCTTAGTACTACAAAATTTATGAGCTTTATATTTTATGTACTATATATTTTTTTGTCTCTTAAGAACCATAAGATCTTTTGTACTCTTTCCCAAATTTTAAACAATAACTAAGCATGTAAAAAATGCTCAATAAATTTTGTTGACCTATTTTTTTGTATGTATGACAGAAAGCCTAAATATTAAGTAGTGAAGCCTAACCTAAGTCGAGTACCAATTTTATTTTTTGATCTGTGCATCCATTAAATAATGTCTTTTTGCAGTCTGCTAAATATAAGTTTTTCTATATATCCAATACTTACAATTATGAAGGTTACTTTTAATGAAAAAGTAATGTGCTCAGAAATTACTAAAATGCTTATATTTTGGGTATAATATCATTTAAATATTTTCCATTTTAGTGTTTTATATCATTGTAAGTAAGGTTTTAGCAACTTCAAAACTGACATTTAATTGTAAAAAATGGCAATCATAATTTTTCACTTGGCTACTTTATTAAAAAATTACTTTTTCTTATATTTTTAAATAAACCTTATTTTTAAGAGCAGTTTTAGGTTCACAGAAAAATTGGGCAGAAGGTACAGAGATCCCCATATGCCCCCTCCCTCTACACAGGCACTGCCTCCCTATTATCAGCATCCCCCACAAAGTGGTCTATTTGTTACAACTGATGAACCTACATTGATATAATCACCCAAAGTCCATAGTTTACATAAGGATTCACTTTTGGTTTTGTACATTTTATGGATTTGGACAAATTTATAATGACATGTATCTACCTTTAGAGTATCATTCAGAGTATTTTCACTGTCCTAAAAATCCTATGCTCGTCTTATTGATCTTTCCCATTCCCCTAATCCTTGGAAATCACTGCTGTTTTTATTGTCCCCATAGTTTTGCTCCTCCAGAATGTCATATAATTGGAATCATACAGTATGTGGTCTTTTCACGTTGGCTTCTTTCACTTAGTAATATGCATTTAAGGTTCCCCCATGATTTTTTCATGGTTTGACAGCTCATTTCTTTTTAGTGCTGAATAATGTTCTACTGCCTAGATGTACCACAGCTTTGCTTTGCTTTTCTTTTCCTTTTCCTATCCTTTTCCCTTTCCTTTCCTTTTCTTTCTACCTGTTCATCTACTGAGGTACATCTTGGTTGCCTACAAGTATTTGGCAATTATGAATAGAGCTGCTATAAACACCGACATGCAGATTTTTGTGTGAATGTAAGTTTTCACTTCATTTGGGTAAATACCAAGGAGTGCGATTGCTGGATCCTATGGTAAGAGTATGTTTAGTTTTGTAAGAAGGCATCAAACCGCTTTCTCATGTAGCTGTATCATTCTGCATTCCCACAGGAATGAGAGAGTTCTTGTTACTCCATGCTCTTTATGCTTGCTCTCCCCCACCAGCATTTGGTGTTGTCAGTGCCTGGGTTTTGATCATTCTAATAGGTGTGTGGTGGTATCTCATTGTTGTTTTATTTATTTATTTTTATTTTTATTTTTTTAAGATTTTATTTATTTATCTGAGAGAGAGAATGGGAGACAGAGAGCATGAGAGGGGGGAGGGGCAGAGGGAGAAGCAGACCCCCCGCTGAGCCAGGGAGCCCGATGCGGGACTCGATCCCGGGACTCCAGGATCATGACCTGAGCCGAAGGCAGTCGCTTAACCAACTGAGCCACCCAGGCGCCCCTCTCATTGTTGTTTTAATTTGCAATTCCTTGATGACCCATGATGTGGAACATCATCTTTTCATATGCTTATTTGCCACCTGTGTGTCTTCTTTGGTGAGGTGTCTGTTAAGGTCTTTGGCTCATTTTCTAATTGGGTTGTTTGTTTTCTTACTGTTGAATTTTAAGGGTTCTTTGTCTATTTTGGATAACAGTCCTTTATCAGATGTGTCTTTTGCAAAACAAAAATTTCCAGTCTTTGTCTTTTCATTCTCTTGACATTTTCTTTCACAGAGCAGAAATTTTTAATTTTAATGAAGTCCAGCTTATCAATTCTTTCTTTCATGGACTGTGCCTTTGGTGGTGTACTTAAAAAGTTATTGCTAAACCCAAGGTCCTCTGGGTTTTCTCCTATGTCATCTTCTAGAAGTTTTATAGTTTTGTGTTTTGCATTTAGGCTTGTGACCCATTTTGAGTTAATTTTTTGTGAAGGGTGTTAGACCTGTGTCTCGATTCATTTACTTCGCCTGTGGATGTTGCTCCAGCACCATTTCTTGAAAGGATGGCTCTGCCCTCCGCTGTATTGTCTTTGCTCCTTTGTCAAAGATCAGTTGACTGTATTTATGTGGGTCTCTTTCTGGACTCTGTATCTGTTGCATTGATTTGTCTACTCCTTTGCCAATACTATGATGTCTTGAATACAGCATTTGATTACTCTTTAACATTCATTTATTGTATTTTAACATTTGTCATTCTAATTTATCTGAGCAAATATTTAGCCATCCTGCTGAAAATAGTATATTATTAAAAGTAAGTCAGAGGAGTGGGCCTATCCATTGTTTTCTATGAAATTTCCATATCTTACATGTACTTCTCAGGCTCACTGTTCCATATTTCTTGATTGGCAATTCAATATTATAACTTTTTCCTTCTTACCTTGGCAAATTGGGTTTTTGTTTTTGTTTCTGATGGCATAAAATGATAGCTGAATTAAAAGGACACCTAGGAAACAATTTAAAATATAAAATTAATACCAATTTTATATAGAAGCTACTATGCTTATTTTTGCTTGATTGACAGAGTACAAATCAGGGTGAAAACTGGCAAATGACCATGTGATACAGACTTAATGCTAGAGCTCAAAAACCCTTTTTTTCTTCTTTTTAATCACACACTCTCATACTACAAATGTATAAATGTGCATCCTTCAACACAGAACTGACAATAGTTTGTCTTTTATATGAGAAGCTACTTCTTTGTGAAAATAAAAATTTTACTTTATCAATAAAATAATAGTTACATTTATTAAGATTTGCCATGTTTGAGATTCTGTGCTATACAAATGTAGGGCAACATTTCATAAGAATCTAATACCTAATAAAATAGGTACTATTATTAGCTCTATTTTATTTATTTTTTTAAAGATTTATTTATTTATTTGAGAGAGAGAGAGAGAGCGCACATGCGTGAACAGGATGAGGGGGCAGAGGGCAAAAAAACCCAAGCAGACTCGGTGCTGAGCAGGAGCCCTAGGAGGGGCTTGATATCATGACCCTGAGATCAGGACCTGAGCCAAAATCAAGAGGTGAAGGCTCAACCGACTGAGCCACCCAGGCACCCCTATTAGCTCTATTTTAGAGATGAGATAATTAATGTGTAGAGAGGTTAGAAAGCTTGTCTAAGATTTTCCACATTTAACAAGGGATAGAGCTGATCTCATCAGACTGGCTCTGGGGTCTACAATCCAGTCACCTGACTAAACTAAGAGCTGCATATATTTAAGGGTTAGGGTTATCTTTAGCTTATGAAATTTCTTATTTTTAAATTTGGCACTCTATAGTATTCTTATTTTTTTTTTGAACCAAATCAGAAAACATTGCCAATTAAAAATGAAGTTATTGAAGGGCACCTGGGTGGCTCACTTGGTTTTGGTTCAGGTCATGATCTCAGGGCTGTGAGACTGAGCCCTGCGGTGGGATCCCCATTTAGTGGGGAGTCTGCTAGAGATTCTCTCTCTCTTTCCCTCTGCCCCTCCCTCTGCTCCTCCCTCTGCTCATGTTCTCTCTCTCAAATAAATAATTGAATCTTTTTTTTTTTTTTAAAGTGAAGTCACAGGGACCAATTAGGTAAACCCTATAAACATTTTGCCTCATTCAAATTGTTTTTTGTTGATAAGAGTTAGTATGACAATGCTGCACTTAAATGATTAAATAGGTCTTTCAATCCATTGAAAAAATTAATATTCCTTCCAGTTATAAAGATCACCATTTTTCTCTCTTTTTAAACAAATTTTAGGGAAAGTATTGGTAAAAGGAAAATGGAAAAGATTTGTGTGTAGAAGGCAGCCATTTACAAGCCAAGGAGAGAGGCCTTAGAAGAAATCAACCCTGTTGACACCTTGACCTTTGACTTCTAGCCTCCAAAATTGTAAAAAAAACAAATTCTAATTGCTCCATAGTCTGTGGCACTTTGTTATGACAGCTCTAGCAAACTAATACAGTAAACAAGTATTATTAAGATCAAAATAAATGTGCTAGCATAGGGACCTATGGGGGGCTTACCTTGAACCGGATACTCAGAGAACGTTTCTCTAAGGAGGAGATACTGAAACTGAGATCTAACTAGTAAGAAGCAGTCATGTGAGGAGAGGAGAGCATGCTTGCAAAGGAAAATGGGAGAGCCAAGTTTCTGCTGTTCAAAGAACTGCAGAAAGCAAGAATTCGATCTGTTAGAAAATGATGTGAAATAGGGTTGGATTCCTAAGCCAAAGTTAGATGAGGTAAAGCTTAGAAGCCAGAGAGAGGAGTCTGATTTTATTTAAGTGCAATGGGTGGTCCCAAGAGGGTGTGGATTGGAGAAGAGATATTATGGGGTACCCATTTTAAAAAGATAACACTGGTTGCTGGGTGAAGGGTGGATTTAGGGATCAGGAGCAAGTGAAAGGACGCCAGTTAGGGGCTCCCCTGGCTGTCCAGGCAGGTGTCAGGGTGGCTTGTGCGGGCTAGTCGCTGAGGAGATGGAAAGAACTGGTTAGATCAAGGGTGAGTTTTCTAGTCAGAGACCGTGGCTCTTACTGCCAGACTGTAATTGTGATAAGGAAGAGAAAGGGATTAATAAATTCTGGGTTAAGCAACTTGGTGAGGTTGGAAGGTCAGGAAAGAGCACATTTGGGGGAAAATCAAGAGTTCTGCTTTGGCCATGTTACTTTTTTTTTTTTCCCCCCACGTTACCTTTACAGATATCAGGCAGCTAGAAATATGAGTCTGAGTTTCTGGAGTATTTCAGGGCTGGTGGTAAGGAGTTGGTACAGAGAGAGTACTTACAGCCTGAAGAGTGGATGAACTCACTCAGGGAGAGTGCATAATAGAGAAGAGAAAATGTCTTGTCTCACCAGGGGGCAGTCATCTGGAATGGTCACTGTGGATAAGACTCAGTGTAGGCCTTCATATATTTTTTTCAAAATAAATGGTGCATTTTGGCCTTGTGTGAACCGCAGGTCTGATCTAGGTAGAAGGGTAGTATCTTGCACATGGTGATCTGCTCCCAGAACCCTCACTGAGATATAGCAAAACACCCATTAAAAAAATTAACTTAGGATACTTCTTATTTCTCTTCATATATATTTTTATTCCAACCCCTCTTAATACACTCAGAAGCTCTCCTTAATGCTTTCCTGCTACTTATTGTGCCCATTGCTCCTATGAAATTTCAAGAGACCTTTGAGGAAAATAAAAATCAGACCTTGTAAGTTAACAAATTACATATTGCCTTTCCTAATATCATCTAGCCCCATCTAGCCTCCTCCCTTCTGGAAGAGGATAAACAAGGGATGAAATAAAATGGAGTTAGTTATAATGACCCACTGAATTGAGACAGAAAAAAAATGATGCATAACTCACAATAGCCCTTTGAAAGTGTCAGAAAGTCAAATGAAATTCAAAATATGGTCTTGGCAAGTAGAAGTGTCTCAAGCAAAAGATATTTTTATGACTACAAATCCAATAACTTCATTCATTAATCCACTCATTCAACATTTATTTTATTTTTTATTTTTAAAATGCTTTTTAAAAAAGATTTTATTTATTTGTCAGAGAGAAAAAGAGAACCCACAAGCAGGGGGAGCATCAGGCCAAGGGAGAAGCAGGCTCCCTGCTGAACAAGGAGCCCAAAGCAGGACTTGATCCCAGGACCCTGGGATCATGACGTGAGCCGAAGGCATATGCTTAACCGATTGAGCCACCCAGGCATCCCTCATTCAACATTTATTTAGAAGCAACTATGTTTTAAGCATTCTGCTGCATCCAAGTGATATGGGAACATGACAAGCTGAAATCTAATCAAATGCTTCTACCTGGAACATTGAACCTGGAGCAAATGAAGCTTGTGGCTTCCTGTTAAGATGGTTCCTACAAAAAAAAGACTTGTTCTTTATGATTCTCTGATACTATCCTAGTTCTTATTCAGTTCCCAAACTTTGATCTCCAGCTTTCCATTGACCCCATAAGGCTTTGCTAAACTTCTTATAAAGACTTTTTCTGCTTAAGAGAGCAGGGTCAATTTCTGTCATTTGAAAACAAGAGTTCTGGTTGCCAATGTCATAATTGGAGAACTACAAAGGGCTAAATCAGAATTTCAAAGACTAAATGTGTAGACATCTCAAATGGCTATATATCAAGAATTACTATCCAAGACTCATATGCATTATAGAATGAAGGACAATTTTCTCCATGAAACCGTTTACGGATTCAAGAATAGGTGGAAGACAAAGTCTGCTTGGTACCCAGTTATTTCTTGGATTAGCTCTATTTTACTGAACCCTAACATAGCAAATGATTTCTTGCTGTCCATCTTGCCAGAGTTGAAGAATGGAAATTTGGTTAAAGGATGGAGACAAGTAGAACTAATTGCCAAGTCAAGCAAAGTAAATTAGATGCAATGTCTAAGTGCTATTAATAGAAACTCTCCCCAGAACCTTGGGGTTATAGAGCTGAGTGCCAGAGAGAATAAAACATCGAATTGGTCTAACCAATCATTTCCAATTTGATGACCAAGAAATGAAAACACTTGGGGGAGTCTATTCACAAGCTCAGAATATTTCTAGTTCTCTTTCTTTGTCAGATCTTCAGGGTAGACTTTAGGCTTTCAAGGCCAGAAGTGATAGCAAGTCATTCTAAAGTGTGCAGAAATGGGAGCATGATGAAGCATGAGCGCCCAGTTTTCTCGTTAGCCTTCTGGGTGCAAAAGATAAAGAAAACCAGTGAAAAAATGACAGTATCTTTTTTCCGGCAGCCATAGACACCTTCGTTTTCTGCTCTTAAAAGAAATGCCACCAGAAGGCATTTATTTAAGAGGGGAAAAAGTGTTCTTTATAACTTTCACTGGAAGTTAGAAATAAAAGGAAAGAGTTCTGCTTTGCAACTTGACCTGCATGTTAGAAATAACTCTGTTGCACACATTTAGGCCAATAGAAGTCGTATATTTATGTATCATTTTACGGCTTTTAGCACTCCTTTACATCCATAATCAAATCTGAAATATGAGGTGACTCTCAAGGGATTTCAGTAAAGTTAGTATCTCCATTTTGCTGATGAATACTCTCAGCTTAGAAAAATCAACTTGCCCTGAATCATACAGCTAAGGAATTCTGGAGCCCAGATCAGAAGATGAGTTTTCAGGATCATAATGCTTTCATAAAATAATGATATCTTTAGCTTGCATTATCATAGATAAAACATTTTGATTAGATATGTAAATTTATAATAGCAACTCCAGAAGAGAAAAATGCAACATTGTGCAACATTAAGTCACCATTTCTGGCTAAATGACCACGTGGGTTAATTACTATGCATGACAGATCTTTGATAAAATGTGATGTCATAGTCAAAATAGTTCTGGTGTGCCCAAGAACGATTCCTCAAAGGCCTATTGTTAGGAGGTTATTATAATTAGATTGAAAATTATAGAAAGAGAGATTTGACAAAATTGGACAGTACCCTTACTGGGCTGCCCTATGTGTTTGCTTTCAAAATATTAAATTGCCTGTTTGTTTTATAGGGGTAAGTGATTGTTAAAACTAACTAAAATTTAAAAATGGACTTGTATAGTATTGTATTAAAAATTATAGGTCAGTATACATCAATTAAATTATCAATGGACACTAAGTACTTCACACTGTCATGGGGCTGGATTTACCAAGAGAAGTATATATTTAGTGCTAATTTTTAAAGAAAGCTTATAGAAGAGATATTACCAGCCCTTGCAAATTATTATTAATAAATGCTCCAGCATTTATTATTTGATGTGAATCATATCATTTAATCCCTAAAGCAATCTGTGAGGCTGGTGCTATTATTCCCATTTTATAGTTGAGATAACCAAGTCCCAGAAAAGATAATCGTCTAAATTGTCCAAAGTTATGCACCTTGGAAGCAGATGGGTGGAGAATGTGAACCCAGGTAGATTGACTCTATCATCTCTCCTCTTGATCATTATTGCCTTTATCAGATACAATGCTTATCAATAAGGGCAGATTCCATTTACTAGACAAAAGAGATGGATTTTAATGAGTCATTTTGTTTTTGAGATAATATGACCTGAGAGATTTGTAAATAAATGGTGTACCACCATGTGCTATTGTAGTGCAAATAATCTCATGCTCTCACCACAGAAGGCTTGGATTTCATTTCTCAACCCACCACTTAGGTGGGTGACCAAGGGCAAGTCATAAATGTTCACAAGTTGCTATGTAAAATAGATGGAGTTAATCATTCTTGTTGTCATCAGCAGCTGCATCCTTATTTCTCATGACATAATATATGAAAAAATATTTTTAAAACTAAAATTATGACTTAAAATTAATTACTTGTTAAGAAAAACAAAGCCCCCCCCAAAGTAATGTGAGAAGTAACAGGGTTCAATAAAAGAAACATATTTTTAAGACTATTCTCAGAGATTCCAACTTTCTTCTTGACAACATTATTTTTTCACTGTCAGCAAGATTTTCAAGAGGTATTTACAGTAGAATTGGCATTCATCGAACCATTTGTTACCTGTGCCCTGAAACCAGTCAAAAAAAGTCGGCTGGGGAAGGTACCAGTGCTTACAGTCTGGCCAGTGATAGCTTTGAGAAAGGTTGCCCAGTTGCATTGTTCAGATAATGCACATTTCCAAGAGAACGAACTGCCATTTTCATTTTCATTTATTTTTATTTTTGTTTTTTTTAAAGATTTTATTTATTTATTTGAGAGAGAGAAAGCAGCGAGAGATAGAAAGCAAGCGAGAGAGAGAGAGAGAGGGAGAGAGAGAGAGAGAATGAGGGGAGAGAGAGGGGGGAAAAGAGGCAGAGGGAGAAGCAGACTCCCTGCTCAGCAGGGAGCCCAATGATGCAAGGCTCCATCCCAGGACCCTGGGATCATGACCTGAGCTGACGGCAGATGCTTAACTGACTGAGCACCCAGGCGCCTCTCATTTTCATTTTTAATATTAAGCATTTGATAAAGTGATGGCTGAATTGAAGGTAAAAACAGAAGGAAAGATAAGAAGTGATTTTATGGAAATCAGGAGCGGAGAGCCTAATGAAGAAAATGGTTGATGATCTAGATTGAAAAGGAGCTCCATGTTTCTGAAAAGCAGAGAAAGGGGCAAATAAGATGGCAGATGAAGAAAAGTGGTAAGGTGAAGTTGACATTTAAATCTGCAAACTCGGGGCACGTAGGTGGCTCAGTCGGTTCAGAGTCCAACTCTTGATCTCTGCTCAGGTCTTGATCTCACAGTTGTGAGTTCGAGTCCCACGTTGGGCTCTGCTCAGGGCACGGAGTCTACTTAAAAAAAAAAAAAATCTGAAAACTCAAATAGAAGTTTCATGATTAATGAAGAACTTGGAACTGATGTAGCATCTTAAATAATACGAGTTGTGCTTCAGCTAGCCAGGCCTTCTCATAAAACTGAATAACTATTATGCTTGGGGCAAGTGTTGGGTTTGAGGTTTGAGAGATTTGAGGGGAATGGAATATTGAGGGGAGAAATTAAGATGACTCAATAACTTTTATTGGCCTTATAAATCCCTAAAGGAATATTTTCTGTATGTGAGAACTGACAGCCTATTTCTCCCTTCCCACTTTATCCTAAAATATACTTTATCTCAGCTTCAAAAAGCATATAATACATTTATATATGCATTTACTCACACATACATTTATATATTTATGTACACATACATACATACTCATACATACATATACACATACCCACTTTATCCTAAAATATACTTTATCTCAGCTTCAAAAAGCATATAATACATTTATATATGCATTTACTCACACATACATTTATATATTTATATACACATACATACATACTCATCTAAGGTTTCAGGGAGTTCAATTGATTACATATTCATCTGGGATTATATTTTATATAGTGGAGAATGTATGCTCTATGAGTAGAGAAACTGATTGTCTCGTTCAATGATATATGCCCAATGTCAGGCAAAGAATCCTGTAAATGAAGATGCTCTATAAATTATGGCTGAGTGAGTGAATGCCATTCATTCTTGGTCTCGTAGCAAATCCTCTAACTTTCTGAGGTAGACATCAAAACCCCAATATTACCATGGAAGGTCTAATTTTGAACGGTAATCTTCTTTGGAAATAGTTAAAAATAAATGCACATTTTAATTTATGAAGAGAAAATCTTAATGCTTAATAACACTCTTTAGTGATGTAAGTAGGATATGGTATTATTATGATCTATCTGATAAAATGTCTGAGCATTCAACTATTAGAAAAATGTTTACATCTGTTCAGAATATACAGAAATTGATGTGTTAATTTTCAAATTTCTTTGTGGATCCTTCAGTAAAGGATTACTGAAAGCCATTGTCTTTTACAAATTGACAGTGTGCAAAGCTCAGTTAAATAAAGATATAAATGAAAACCAACTTTTAGCAACTAATATTGAAATGTCATTGATGTCAGTTTAGCACTGGTGGAAGATATTAAAAGCTTCTCAAAACTGACATTTTTAATCAAAGTAATATTTTTAATAATAGTTCCTCTGTGATCATGGCAATCATTTGTGTTATTCAAAATCTATTTTTTGATACAAGTACATAGGTGCAGCTCTAAATGTGGATGGTGTAGGCAGCACATAGTGTGATCTGAAGGTCACCAAAAGGGCTGTGCCCCCAAAATCTATCCATATTGTCAATAATACGGTGTTAGGTTTGTAGTGAACTCTATAATATTATTTAAATATAATATTATGTTAGTCTTATCTCCAGCACATCAAATAGGGCAAGTAAGTAGCAACAGATGCTTGAACAATTTAAGTGACTTGCTCAAGGCCATATGGCTAATAAGGAATGGCACTGGACTCAAGCCCAGGCCTTCTTACTTGTAATCTAATGTTCCTTTCACTGTAACACATTCATTCTTGGCACCTAAATCCCCTGCGCCAGGGACCTTCTTTTAGGTTAGGCACAGTTGTGTCTCCAGAAGATCCTTGTTAAGGTTCAGGTTTACTTGAGAGATGTAAATGCATTGAACCAAAAAGAAGCATTGACCCTTAGAAAGAAAAATTAGTTTAACAAGATGAAACACAGAAAAGGTCAGTTTGGATGGTAAAAATTAGAAGGTCCACAAATGGAGTTCTGCTATTGCTGGAGAATCTGGACCATCCAGGTAACACCACAGGAGGCCCTGAATCCTGGCCCTGAGTTCTGGAAAGCACAGAAGCTCTGGAGATTGCTACTGGAGCTGAAGGAACTGGCGTAAAAAGTAGGTCTGAGGAGGGGCTGAGACCAGAGAGCAACACTTACTTGTTTTTTATTAGAAATCACCAACATATATTTTTATCAAGACAAGTTACTTGCTTTGAAAAGAGACCCTTTCTTTTTGGGCAAAAAGAAAGCTTTCTAAAGGTCTAATTTTCAAATGTTACACATTTTTAAACTCAAACTACTATTTTTTAGACAATTGGACACTTTCACCAAAGTGATGCAAAAGGGAATAAAAAGGAAAGCCCACTATAAATATACATATAACCCCCACCCTGCTGTTCCCCACTCACCAAGACACACACATGTCTAGACACTAAAGGTCAATATACTCATTGGGAAAAACCCAGACCTGTGCTCTGTTCATTGCCTAGGACTTCAGGTGCCCCACTGAGGAGGGTTCCATGCTAAAGCATTGTATTTACTGATGTAGACATCAGTAGAAAGTATTGTAGTCCATATGCAGGGGTGCCTGAAAAAGAGATTTAAGCCCAACAGTTGACATGTGAAGTCTTCAGACCCAGTCACCTTAGGCAACCAAGTATTTATTCAGAAAAGCCAAATAAAGAGCTAACATTTAGTGCTGTCTGCAGAGTCATTTAGCCTTCATTTCATGGCCCGATATCACAACCTCTTCCATTCAATATACTAACAGTTGATAAAAATCTCAGATTAGGTTTTGCTAAGAGAAAATCTAAGTTAATGTCAAGCTCTTTTGGTTCTTTGGGTTATTATTTTCAGGAAACTCTCCCGAGATAGAAAGCGTAAGGCTGTGAATAAGCTCTTCGATGAGCAGAGGCCAGGACTGTTAATGGAATGGCTTTTATGTAGGTAAAGTATTTTGAAGGCTGGTTTTAAAAACAGGGTTTGTATCTTAGTTTCAGTTGTAGATTTTCTTCTTATTTTTCTCTTAAATCAATTTTCAACTTGGCTCACCAAATTTCCAGCAATAACTTGGCATTTTATGAGGTGCTATAAAGACAGAGATGTTTTCTCTAATTCTGAACCTTTTTTTCACATATTTTCTTTTTTTTTTTTTTTTAAAGATTTTATTTATTTATTTGAGAGAGAGAGAATGAGAGACAGAGAGCATGAGAGGGAGGAGGGTCAGAGGGAGAAGCAGACCCCCTGCCGAGCAGGGAGCCCGATGCGGGACTCGATCCCGGGACTCCAGGATCATGACCTGAGCTGAAGGCAGTCGCTTAACCAACTGAGCCACCCAGGTGCCCCTTTTCACATATTTTCTTGAGCAGATAGTAGATAAATTTAATTCATGAGGGAGAGGACAAGATGAAGAACTTTCAGTAACACGGAATCACCATTCATGTAATGAATATTTACTGAGCCCCTGTAGTATGTCAGGCTGTTCTAAGACTTAAGGATACATCAGTGGAAAAGAAATCAAAACAGAAATCACCACCCTTGTGGGTCTTGTTTTCTAGCTGGGGGAAAACAGAGAGTTAAAAAGTAAATAATTTACACAGGATGCTAGAAGGTGGTAAATGCTAAGGAGAGATATAAAACTTGAAAGGGAAAAGGGGATGTCAGGGTCTGGTGTGGACTGCAGTGATGAACAGGACCACTGGGGCAAGCCATGCTGAAAAAGGGATATTGGAGCAAAGACTGAAAAGAGGTAAGAGAACAATTATGTGGGTATCTAGGGGAGGAGGTTTTCAAAGAGAGAAAACAGCAAGTGCCAAGAAATGAGGCAAGTAAATGCCTATCAGGTCCCAGGAAGAGCAAAGCAGCCTGTATAGCTGAAGTGGAAGGATCCAGGGGAGAGAGAGGTAGGAGATAAAATCAAAGAGGTAATGGATGGCCCAAACCACATAGGACCGGAATGCCATTGCAAAGTTTTTATGCTGAACAAAGTGGGGGGCCATTATAAGGTTTTGAAAAGAGAACTGGCAAACTGGACTTAACCATTTAACCACTTCAGCCTGGCTTCTGTGTTGAGAATAGACTGTATAGGGGCCAGAGTGGGAGCAGGAAGATTAACTAGGAAGTCATGGCAATAATCTGGAAAAGCGATGACGCTGGCTTGAAACAGTGTGATGTGGTCAGATTCTGGATATATTCTGACCAGAGAGCCAACAAGATTTGCTCAGGAATTGAATGTGATGACTGGAGTAAAGAGAATGATCCAGGAGGACTCTGAGGTTTGGGCCTGAGCAACTAGAAAGACATCGTTGCCATTTCCTGACACGGGAAGGACAGTTTGGTGGAAAGATCGAGCACTCACTCAGTTCGAACACAGGAAGTTGAGATGCCTATTAGCTATCCTATTGCAGATCCCAAGCAGGAGGTGGTTGTCCAAGTCAGAAGTTCCAGGGAGCAGTCTAAGCTGGAGATCAGGGACACTTTTGGGGATTGCCCGCCTACCAGAAAGTATTTAAAGCAACACAACTGTATAAGGTAACAGAGAATGAGTGAGAGAGAAGACACGAGACCAAGTCCTGAGCCCTAAAACATTTTGATATGAAGAAGTTGGGGACAAGAACAGAAATGAGGAATTTCTCCTGAGATAAAACAACCAGTGACCAATGAGAGAGGAAGAAAATAAGAGGGAGTGGTACCTTACAGGCCAAGTGGAGAAAGTGCTTCAAGGGGAAGGAGGTATCTTGGAAATACTTCTCATAAGCTAAATAAAATGAGCACTGACCATTGGATTAAGTGCTGTGAATTTACTTTTGGGATTAGATATAAAATTTCTTTTACTTTGGCTTTTCCTCAGTGTACTTTTTGGCAGACAGTCCCATTTTCTTTTTTCTTTTCTTTTCTTTCTTACTTTTTTTTTTAAAGATTTTATTTATTTATTGAGAGAGAGAGAGTATGAGCAGAGGGAGGTGCAGAGGGAGAAGGAGAGAGAGAATCCTAAGCAGACTCCATGCTGAGCGTGGAGCCCCATGCAGCAGGGCTTGATCTCACGACCCTGAGATCAGGACCTGAGCTGAAATCAAGAGGCAGAGGCTTAACCAACTGAGTCACCCAGGTGCCCCAGGCAGTCCTGTTTTCAGAAGCTAGGCTTGATTTGTTCTGGATATAGAGCTTGGAAATTCTGGCCCCGTGCTGGGTCATGTGCCTATTTTCTCTGCTTCTTCACCTTCTAAAGTAGCTGATTTCTCTGGTAGGGTTAGGCCCAAATCTCTCATGGTAGATGGGTGGGTGGTAGCACAGAAGAGGCCAAGAAGAATTGAATCCCATTCTCCTAGAGCATTTTCATTGTGGCTTACTTAAGGATGCAGGGTCTCAAAGAATATAAAAGACCTGAGTCGTTACACTTCAAGAGCAAAGGGTAGGTGGCCCTATGGTTCTTTATTCAAAAAATACGGAAAACTTAAAAAGATGGGGGAAATAGAGGTGTTGCAAACTTAGAATTTAAATAATATTTTGTACATCATTTATTATGGTATCGCTATCTCAACCTACAGTGTCCCAGATCATAAATCAGGCATTGAGGACTTCCACATCCCCATAAAAATATGTAAACTATAAAAAACTATATAAAACTATATATAAACTAACCATATAAGATATGTAAACAAAAAGCACTTAAAAACATGAAGGAATTTAGAACTTCTTTAAAAATAAAATTCCCTCAGGAAAATGAAGTGTTATTTTCATCACCGTGCAAACATCAGATAACTGAACTCTAATACATAGTTTACAGACTGATTTAAAGAAAGCTTTTATATATTTTGACTGAAGAGGGAGATGCAGTTAGGGAGATGCAGATCACAAATAATTTTATTATTTTTCTCTTTATGCTCATTTTTATATTTAAGGTTTTACTTTGTATAGGATTTTAATAAAGGACAATTAATAAAGATATGTTTCAATAAACATGTTTGAATTTCACAAATCTATTATATACTAAAGATCCAATTTCAGAATACAACTTCTTTTTCATTTATCTATTGCTGCGTAATAAATCACCCCAAAATTTAAAGGCCTCAAGCTACAATTTTTTTTGAAATCTTTGGGATTCTCTTGGTTTACTGGGTTCAGCTGAGTGGTTTACTGTATTCAGCTGAGTGGTTCTTCTGTTTCGTGTGACGGTGGCTAGGGCCACAGCCCTAGGATACCTGGCTGGCTAGAGTACAAGTTGGCTAACTCACATGGCTGGCAGTGGTGCTGGCTCTTGCAAGGAGCTCAGCCAAGGCCATAGAGTGCCTTGTTCCATCTTCATGACCTCTCCATGTATTTGGGAATTCCAAGAGGCAGAAAGTTAAAACTGTCAGTGCTCTCAAGGCCTGGGCTTGAGCTTAAACTCAAACTTAAGAATGGCATTTCGGCTGCATACTCTTGGTCAAAACCTGACACAAGATTAGTCCAGATTCAAGGGTATAGAAAATTAGCTCCACCTCTTGCTATAAAGAGTGGCACATACATTCAAGAAGGGATGAAATTGTTGAGGACTGTCTTTGGAAATTAGCTGCCACAGTTTGTCCTCTGCCCCCAACAGTCCATGATGCCACCACATGAAAAATACCTTCACTCTTCTCTAAGACCCCTAAAGCCTCATACCATTATGATAGAACTCAAAGTCCAGAATGGTCTAGTCCTGTCATCTAAATCAGGTCCAGGTGTGGATGGGGCTCTTCAGGTACAGATCCTCAGGTATAGAGACCTTTAAAAGACAAAGTATCTGTTGTCCGCACTACTTTTCCATAATAAATTGCCCACATTTAGAGTTGAATAGCTTTCTCAGCCTGCTTCCAGTCCATAGGAGGACATTGATGGGGGTTCCAGAGACCTCTTTTAATTTTCACCAGTCTCGGGGCACCTGGGTGGCTCAGTCAGTTAAGCCTCTGCTTTCGGCTCAGGTCATGATCCCAGGGTCTTGGGATTGAGCCCCGCATCGGGCCTCTGCTCAGCGGGAAGCCTGTTTCTCCCTCTCCCACTCCCCCTGCTTGTGTTCCCTCTCTCGCTATATCTCTCTCTGTCAAATAGATAAATAAAATCTTTAAAAAATTTTTTTCAACAGTCTCTGTACCATTTGACCCAAGCTTGTATAATTCTTTTAAAAATGGTACAGGTTTTCTGTGCATCAAATTCTATTCTACTTCATTAGATAAAAACAATACCACTACATTTTCAGCAAGGCTCCTCTATCCCCTAGGCCATGGGAAAGCACATTAAAGATTCTTAAAAGTCCTTTTAGTGTAGTAGAAAGAGGGTAAGAATCATGGCTTATGATTCCTGAAAGGCCAATTTTTAAACTGAGAAGGTCTATAACACATGTCCTTAGCTTCTTAGAAATTCTTTAGTCTAGCTCAGAGGGTATACAGAATACTCCATTACATTTTCCTGAGGTCCCAACAAAGGGTCTTATAACCATACCCCCGAAATGATCTTGACCTTGGGGCCATGTTTTAGTGGTTGCGCTGGGCATTGCCTCTAGGTTTTCATTTTCTTTGAATATATTTTGTGAACTGGGATTTTGGGGATGAGTTGTATTTTCTAAACCAGTAATTGTGGGGTTGGAAATGTTTCTTCCGTATTCTACTTGAAACCCTAACAAGTCTTTCTTCAACTCATCTATTTTTATCTTACCATACACAGTTAAAAGAAAACATCTGGCACTTTCAAAATACTGCCTGGAAATGTTCCTAGCCACACTTACAATTTTATTAAGGATATCCTCATCTTCTGTATTACTGCAGGTAAGAAGGTTGCCAAACTTTCTGTCATTACATAATATGGATAATATTTTCATCAGTCTTTAGTAACAGTGTCCTCACTGTCTGACCAGACACCATTTGCAATCTCCTTGAGGCCCTTCTGGCCTATGCTAGCTACTTACTAGTCATAAAGCCAATGTCACATGTTTAAGGATTTTGTTACAGCAACACCCTACTTCCAGGTATCAATTTTACTTTCAGCTGTAATGGTACCGCTAATAAAAAATCAGGGCATTTAGAAAAAAAACCCACCCTTATCCTTAATAGTAGTGCTAAGAGAACCAAAATTCACAAATTTGCTAATGGTTCTCCATGCCTATCTATATCAGAGTTAGTCTTTAAGCAATATATACACATAAGTTACATAGCCCAGATGTGAATTTTTGTCCAGTGATGAATTGGCCTGTAAAAATTAGTAAGCCAAAATGAGGGCATCAAAAATGTCATTTTAGGGACTCTTCTAAGATTATGTCCTGTTAAAGATATTGCATTTTCCTCTATTCTTCCAATCACCTTTAGGCTCAAAAATGTGCAATTTTCTTGACTTTTTTCTGTCTTCCAGCTAGTCACCCATTACATTCTCTAGATTCTACCTTTACAGAATCTCTCATAGCTATCCCATGCACTCCATGTCTTTGACCTCAGTTCAGATTCAGCCCTCCTTGTCTCTCATCTGATCTAGTTCAGTAGCCTCCTCATTTCCAGTCCCGTGTTCTACCTATGTCCCCTCCTCACTGTTCATTCACTGTGCATGCACCCTAACAGGCTGTAGACATTGGATGAACTAAATATGGTCCTTTCTCTTGAGGAACTGTTGACCAAGGAATTTCCTTTAAGCACAGTTTGAATTACTTTATTCACAATTCAAAAACAGTAGAAGACAATCAGATCCTGTCCCAGAATCCAATCTAGGATTCCACAATGCATTTACTTGTATAGCTCCTCAGTCTACTCCAACCTGTGACAGTTCCTCAGTCTCTTCTTGTCTTTCATGATCTTGACACTTTCAATCAGTACTCATCAGCTATTTCATAGAATTTCTCTCAATTTTTTCTGTCTAATGTTTTTTTCATGATTAAATTTAAGTTTTGCCTCCTTGGCAAGAATACCACCAAATGCCATGTTGTGTCCTTCCCAATGCATCATATCAGGGGGTATATGATGTTGGTATGTCTTAACTACTAGAGATGTCAACCTTGATCACTTGGAAGTGTTGTCTGCCAATGTCCTCCACTGTAAAATTACTATTCCTCCTTTGTCACCTAAAAATACCTTGGAAGAGAATATATTAATATACTCTTTGTCCACAACCCTCCACCCAGTGATTTTAACATCCTTGGTGGATCTTGCTTGCAACAGTTGTTACTGTGAACTTTGCCTGATGCTGATTTTGTATATCCCTCATTCCCTCAATATTTATTAGTCAGAATTATTCTGTAAGGAATAGTCACCCCATTTTGCCCATTTATTTATTAAAATATATATTGATATAAGTATGGGCTCATGGATATTTATTTTAGGGGTAAAAATCAAATGCTATATTTATTTTGTTGCTCATAGTTCAATAGTCACCTTTTTAGGGAAGTTTTCTTCTTGAATTACTTCTAACCGGATATTATCGTGCTTTTCTCTGAACCTGCAGAGCATTTCATCTGTGGCCCTCTTATGTCTCTCCCTACTTTTACCCTTACATTGTAGATATTTATGTGTATGGCCATTCTCATAAACCCTACCTCCATTTTATGCACTGGATTATTGAGGTTTGAGATGACATATTACTAATCTTCTGTTCCCTCCATAATTGATGCACATTTTAGGAGATCAGTAAATATGTGCTGAATTAATTCAATTGGCTAAAATATTTTTTGGCAGGACATAATTTAGCAACACTCCTAAGAGCCTGACACTGTTGTCTCACTCATTTTTACACCCATTTTTTATCTCAAGGTTTCTTTGTCTTTGAGTTCTTAAATGTTTTATTGCTTGTGTCCCCATCTCTCAATGTTCTAGATTATTTGTGTTTAAAAAAGAAAAAAATGCCTTTCTTTAAAATTGTTAATAGAAAGATGGGAATTCAAGCAGGAACACCACAATTCAAAACAATTAAAAGTGAACACAAAACTAAGTTAGGTACAAATAAAGACAAAGGAAAAAAGCAACTAAGGCACGGACCCTTAAAAGAATCTGACATAGGCAGTAAAATAAGAGCTAGGGAGCTAATTTCTAGGCAACTAGAACAATTTGGGTCTGAAATGTGGAATTTGGATCTTCTCCATTTCTGATCTGATTTCTCCTGACTCATGTATTTATCAACTGGCTATATCACATAAAGGGTGAGGATTGTGTCCAGGTCATATTAATACAATCTATGTCCATCTGTGTGTGTGTGCATGTGAGAAAGAGAGAGGGGTATGTGTATATACACACATATGTATGCAGACATTATTCTTTATGTCTCTATGTCATTAGTCTTATGGAAGACCATTTTAATTTATTCAAAAACACGTACTAAATACTTATTAAGAGTATAGTTTGAGCTATTGATGTTGAGAAAATACAAATACATTGCCCTCCATGTAGTTCTCCAATTGCAGTCATTTTTGTGCTATTTAAAAATACAGAGCTAGTTACTGGTAATCTGGGATTTGAACCCAAGCAGTCTGATCCCAGAGCCTAACCACTGTTTCTAAATTCCCTCTTAGTATGTATTTGTTAAAATGTTAAGTGTTCTTTCTGAATCACAAAAATAATTTTATATAACACTGGTGGGCAATTCCATATTTTGTGATTTCCTAAAGGTTGGGTGAAGTATATAAGTAATGCAGAGGGTTATATACCGTTAGAGCGGGCACTATAGTGAATTGCTACAGAAAAAAAAAGAAGAAAAAGAGTATGTCCTGCTTGGTAAAGTATAACGATTTTGTGGAGGAGTTGTCATTAGAACATTTGATTTGTATGTACAGACATGGACATGAGAGGGAACATTCCCACTGTGGGTGGAGGGAGGACAGACTGTGTGTGAAATGCAGCAGGTAGATAATTTTGGTGGAGCACACATTGTGCGAATGAGAATAATGGGAAATAAGGTTGGTTTAGTACTATGCAAAAGCATTAAAGGATCTTCCACTCAATAATGATTTACCATGTTAAGGACAGGAAAGGAAGCATCTGGGAAAATGCCTAAAAACCTAGCAAGATATCCCAAAGTGTTTTTGAGTTGGCAACATGTTTTAGATTTTTAGATTGAGAGTCAAATTGATCAAGGTATTTATTTAAATTCAAGACTATTAAAGCTAGAATTTGGGTAAACTACCACCAGGTGGTAGCAGATATGCTGATTTTTCAGTCCGAATGACTTGGTTTAAGCTAGAAACATGTGCATGAGAGTCAGTTCAGAATTCTGTTATCCAGGTTCTTATGTGTTTAAAGGTTTGTTAGTATAGCATATAATTACATCAAGGCTCAGATTTGTATAAAATAATGTACTTCTAACAGTACAGCAGCAGCCCTATTTAGAGAAACAATGAAACATGTTTCTTTGCCAGACATTTTTATTCTTAGAAGTAGAATGCACAGGGATATACACTGTCTAGTGGAGTGGTTGGAAATTACTATTCTAAATATCATTTCAAACAAATTAGAAAATATAATATGTTTATCTGGAAGTCTTGTACTTGAAGGAGCGAAGCTGGAAACTGGGTTAATTAAGATTGAGAGAAATTGAGGAAGGGCCCAAACTTGGCTTATTCACAGAGAGTGGGTGGAATCTACAGGACTTCAGATTATAGGCACATCTGCCTTTGAGACACAGCTATTGTCTTCTCCTTTTATCATCTAATTTAATCCTCCCCAAAGTCCTATGAAATAGAAAGTATTTTCTTTATTTAAACATAAGGAGACTGTCGCTCAGAGAAGCTATTGTCTTCTCCTTTTATCATCTAATTTAATCCTCCCCAAAGTCCTATGAAATAGAAACTATTTTCTTTATTTAAACATAAGGAGACTGTCGCTCAGAGAACTTAAGTAATTGCCTAATTTGTTTGTCCAAGTACGGAACAGATCTGCAGTTTGAACCCTCATCTGGTTTCACTTTCAGAGCCCTCTCTTCTTAGTACCCAAGAGCTACATGCTCTACCTACTTCAGATATCCATTGGCCTCTGTCCTCATCGAAGCAGGAAAGGAGGTGATAATCTTTTATCACAGGTAATTAATCACTGCATTTTCTCCATATTTTATTATGAAAATTTCAAACATACAAAACGTTTAAAGAAGTTCATAGGGCACCCTGCATATATCTACAACCTAGATTCTACAATTTTCATTTTATCTACTTCATTTATCATGTAGCTATCCATCTATTCATCCTGCTATCTAATCATTGACCCAATTTTATATGCATTTTACAGTAAAATGAGACATCCGTACATTTTACCCCTAATCACTTTGGCATGCATATCATGAATATGCATGATAATATTAATTATAGGTTTGTTAAATATTAATAATATTAATAATATTAATTTATAGGTTTGTTAAAATTTTGAGATTAACTTTGTAGACAATGAAATGTACCAATCTTAAGTGTATCACTCAATAAATTTCAGACAAATGCATGCAATTGTGCAACCCAAATTTCTCTCCAGATATACAACATTGCTCTCAGACTATAAAGCTGTTTTATGTCCCTTCCCAATCAATCTCCACTCCCTCCATCCCTCCCAAGGACATTATCATTCTTTTTTTTTAGTTGGCTGTTTGTTTAATCATAGTTTAATGTTGCCTGTTTTAGAATTTTATATAAATGAAATTAAACAGTATGACAGTATGTACTCTTTTATGTAAGGCTTTTGTCATTCAGCATGTTTTTTGAGTCATTCCTTTTCTTCTACGTGTAAGTAGTTTATTCCTTTTTGTTTCTCTTGATGGACAGCTGGACTGTTTTGTTGTTGTTGTTGTTGTTTATTGTGAAATAAAACAGCCAGGAATAGTCTTGTATGAATATTTTATTTCTTTTGGTGAATACTAGGGAGTGTAACTTCTGGGTTGTGGGCTAAGTATGGGTTTAGTTTTATAAGAAACTGCAAGAACTTTTGCCAAAATGTTGTACTGCTTTACACTCCCACTAACAATGTATTGGAGTTCTGATTGCTCTGTTTTATCCTCAACACTTGGTATTGTCCATCTTCTTAATTTTGTTCTTCTGGAGAGTGTTCATTGTTTTCTCATTGGGTGAGAGAGCCATACACAGTCAGCTTTGGTTGGACCCTCAGTTCCCCTGAGTCAACTTCCATTATGAACTTTCCCTACATTTTTTGTCACAGCATGTTAATATTCCCCAACTTCCCCATTCATATTTTTTCTGCTTCCCCATAACATTTTGTTTTTGGAGAATTCTCTGACTTCAACATACTCTATTTCTTCAAACTAGCTCTTTTACTGACTCCTCTTTCAATACGATAGATTGTCCCTTTTGATTAATACGGCTCAATTGTAATTGTTGTGTTTCTTATTGTTAGCAGTCAGATAAAAGGATCCATGTATGCAAGCTCTTTGTAGTTCAAGTTGGACAGTATTTAAGAATTCTGCTAGACATTTCAATAGGATTTCAGGCTCAACATTTTTAAGTTACGTAGGCAGGAACCACTTTTTTTGCAAAGAAGTTCTTGGGCTCCAGTAGAAGTAGAAGATGTTTTATGGTGAAGTTGTGACTGGCAGTGGCTTGATCAGATAAGTTTGATGTTATGTGGAAAACTTGTAAATGAAAGAGTAAAAGGTGATGAGTAGCAGGTTTTGTTTTAATTTGGCAAGACTCCAATGAGCAGAAGAGCAAAACCTAGGGATTGCCCATGTTAAGCTTTGTGTTTGTTAATTTGACTGTATTTGTAACTCATTGTGAGTGACAGAGGTTCTCTGTTTTTTACCTGTCTGATACTTCTGAAAGGAAGATCTGCCAGAATGTTTCTTGAGAGAGTATTACTGAAGTTTGAATATTACTTTTTTAAAAAGTTGCTATTTATAATTTGTAACATTGTATACTCTACCAGAGATTAAAATAGTTTTAACTGATTCCAAAAGGGCAGGTACCCCTGCTAAAATCAGAATTTCAAAAATGGCATTTAAAGGAGATTTCATGACATGCACTTTACATCTAGTAATGCTCAAAGAAAGTAGTAGCATAAATAGATTTCTATTTTCATTAGGAAGACATTTCTCAACAATTTATACTTGTGTCCACATTTGTTAAACATAAGAAAAAGGAAGAAACATGAAAACTTCTTGGTCTGAAATCCTGGCTTGAAGTCAAGAAAAAAATCTTACTAGCAAAAGAAAAATGAAATAAACTAGAATTGAATGACATGGATAACATAAGTTACAAAGCAGGGAGATAAAAGTAAATGGATCACAAAACAATGCTTTGGATATCAGAGCAATCTATTTCACTTTTTAGCTGTGCGATCTTGGGCAAGATTTTTAAATTCTCTGAGCCTCATAATGTGATTTTTAAAATGAAATAAAATACTAGTCTACTCTCAAATATTTAATACAGTATTATTAACTATAGTCACCATACTATACATTACCTCCTTATGACTTATTTATTTTATAACTGGAAGTTTGTGCCTTTTGATCTCTTTCACCCATTTTGCTCACCCCCACATTCCTCTCTTCTCTGGCAACCACTAATCTGTTCATTTTATTTATGGGCTTGGTTTTTGGTTTATTTGGTTGTTTGGTTTGGTTTGGTTAGCTTTCACATATAAGTGAAATCATACGATCTGTGTCTTTCTAGGACTTATTTCACTTAGCATAATGTCCTCAAGGTCCGTTAATGTTGCAAATGGCAAGATTCCATTCGTTTTTTTATTGCTAAGTCATACTCCATTGTATTTATATGCTACACATTCTTTATCCACTCATCTATCAATGAACACTTGGATTGCTTCCATATCTTGGCTATTGTGAATAATGCTGCAATAAACACAGGGGTGCATGTATCTTTTTGAATTCATGTTTTCATTTGGGGGAGGGGGAGAAAATACCCAGTAGTGGAATTACTGGATCATAGGGTAGTTCTATTTTTAATTTTTAAAGAAACCTCCATACTGTTTTCCACAATAGATGCACCAATTTACATCCCACCAACAGTGTGTGAAGGTTCCCTTTTCTCCACATTCTCACTGATACTTGTTATTTCTTGTCATTTTGATAATAGCCATTCTGACAGGTGTGAAGTTATATCTCATTATGGTTTGATTTGCATTTCCCTGATGAGGAGTGAGGATTTGCATTTGCAAAGAGGCTGAGCATCTTTTCATGTGTCTGTTGGACATCTGTACATCTTTGTTGGAAAAACATCTATTCATGTCCTCTGCCCATTTTACTTCTAGGAATTTTATAGTTTTAGGTCTTATATTCAAGTCTTTAAACCATTTTGATTAATTTTTGTATATGGTGTAGGATTTGATTAATTTTTGTATATGGTGTAGGATAGCAATCTAGTTTCATTCCTTTGCATGTGACTGTCCAGTTTTTTCATCACTATTTATTGAAGATATTCTCCTTTTCCCATTATGTATTTTGACCACTTTTGTTGTAGATTAATAGGCCATATGTGTGTGGGTTTACTTGTGGGCTCTATATTCTGTTCCATTGATTTATGTATCTGTTTTTATGCCAATGCCATATTGTTTGTTTGTTGTTGTTGTTGTTGTTGTTGTTTGCCATATTGTTTTGATTACTGTGTCTTTGTAATGTAGTTTGAAATCAAGGAACATGATGCCTCTGTCTTTGTTATTCTTTCTCAAGATTGCTTTGGCTGTTTGGGGTCTTTTGTGGTTCCAAAGCATTTTAGGATTGTTGATTCTATTTTTCTGTAAAAAATGGCATTGGAATTTTGATAGTGATGGCATTGAATCTGTAGATTGCTTTGGGCAATATGGACATTTTAACAATGTTCATTCTTCCAATCCATGAGCATGAAATATCTTTCCATTTATTGGTGTTGCCTTTAATTTCTTTACTGTATGTTTTTTCATATTACCATATTTTTGCTGTGTAATATTACATTGAATGAATCTAGCTTTACAATAGGTCTTGATTTCTGAGAGTTTAAGTCTATAGGTTTATACTTCTTCAATATTACCTTGTCCTTAAAAAAAATTTTTTTTTGGCAACTCCCTATTTTATTTTAGTATTTTAGAATTACTGGCTGCAAAAAGCTAGTACCTAGGAGGGGATCTGTCCAGGAAAGAGTATAGAAGCTGATGAAGATAATGACCTAGATCCCATCAGGAGAAAAACTGGGATACAGTGCACTCTAACTTCTCTTATCACTGAACTCTAGCACAACTTAAACTTCTTCACTGGCTTGCATTAGCAGATTATTATAGCAGGGTTTGGTTTGCATGGTGAATATTTTGCAAGTTTTTGTAGCTTTGTGTAGTATTGTTAGGAATGTATAGGAATATTCAGATAATAAGAGTTTGTATAACAAAAGAAACCTATATTTCATGTAATATACATATATACACACACACACTTCTATCTCTAAATTTATATTTGTGAGGTACTTACTGTATTAGGAATATAATGAGGTAGTGGTTAGTAGTACTTTTTATATTTATTCTGGTAACGTAGCTTTGGTGGAAATTGTGAACAGAATCCTGCAGAACCCAAAACAATAATGAATGTAGTTAGCCATTACATGCCTCAGTGCCTACAGCTAAACATGCACTAAGGAAAGTAAATGATAGTGCAGACTTCCTTTCTACAGTGTCATTTCCAGTTGGGGAATGTAATTAAGTTTAATTGAGTTGAGACACATTATTACACTGAATCATGCCTCTCTTGGTTCTAAATAAGAAATCTGTGATATTTTATAACAGTGGAAAAATGCTTTCAATCAGAATGGAGAAAAATTTAGTATGGCATCCAATGTATGTTTAGCCTCAATTATAAACAATTAGGAAAGATCTTTGGTGTTATAGATGGAACTTCTGACAAGTGATTAAAAGATAGGACAGGTAAATTTTAAAATGTATATAAAGTACACAAAAATCTGGACAAATGATATGAATAGTGAAAAAAAAAAGTGGCTAGGGATATTGAAGTACTGAATTTCAGTTCTAAAACCATGAACCACTAGCTGTATTTGGAGACTGTACCCAGTTACTTTATCAATGAAACAGAGTTGGTCAAAGTGCACCTAAAAGATCTCTTCCCACAAAGCTTATAAATGTAGGTACAACTCATACTTAAAGAATGTGTCCTGAGAAATATATTAATATTATCATCATTCACATTACTCAAAAATCCATTATTTGAGGGAAAATGTAAATGTCATATGATAGTTTTGTTTTTGGTACAATGAATACCTGACTTCTTAATTTCTTTCACATTGTTTTTCACAATATCACCTTATTCTTTCCTTTTCATGATTATGTCAATTGCATTTTAACTCTAAGTACACATCAAAAAAAGAGGCAAGAATATACAATGGGGAAAAGACAGTCTCTTTAGCAGATGGTGCTGGGAAAACTGGACAGTTTCCCATGCAGAAGAATGAAAGTGGACTACTTTCATACACCATCCACAAAAAAACAAACAAACAAAAAAAAACCCCAAGATGGATTAAAGACCTAAATGTGAGACCTAAAACCATAAAACTCCTAGAAAACAACATAGGCAGTAATTTCTTTGACGTTGGCCATAGAAGCATTTATCTAGATATGCCTCCTGAGGAAAGGGAAACAAAAGCAAACATAAACTATTGGGACCACACCAAAATAAAAAGCTTTTGCACAGTGAAGGAAACCCTCAACAAAATGACAAGACAACTTACTGAACGGGAGAAGATATTTGCAAGTGATATATCTAATAAGGGGTTAATATCCAAAGTATATAAAGAACTTATAAATTCAACAACAACAAAAAACAAATAATCCAATTAGAACATGGGCAGAGAACCTGAATAGACATTTTTTCCAAAGAAGACGTACAGATATCCAACAGACACATGAAAAGATGTGGTATATATACAATGGAATATTATTCAGCCATAGAAACGAATGAGATCTTAGCATTTGTGACAACTTGGATATACCTAGAGGGTATAATACTAATGAAACAATTCAGACAGAGAAAGACAAATACCACATGATTTTACTCATTATGTGGAATTTAAGAAATAAAACAAATGAGCCAAGAAAAAAAAGATACAAACAAAAAAACACACTCTTAACTATAGAGAACAAACTGATGGTTACCAGAGGGGAGGTAGGTGGGGGGATGGGTGAAATAGGTGATGAGGATTAAGAGTACATTTATCACAATGAGCACTGAGTAATACATAGAATTGTTGAATCACTTCTTTATACACCTGCAACTAATATAACACTGTATGTTAATTATACTGCAATACACACACACATACACACACACACAGACATACAGAATCCATGCCCTACATAAACTCACTAGTTGTGACTTTTTCATATGAGGAACAGCATATAAAATACTAACCTAGAGTTTCAAATTGTCAGCATTCTATTAGGTTCCCAGGCTTTAGAGTGCTCAGCACACCCAATTAATCAACTTTGATAATCACAGAGCATAAGGGGGAACATTAATAGATTAATTGCTTCATTTTGCTCAGTGATTCCATATCCATATGTTTAACAATGCTCCTCAACCTCTCATTGCAGCTAATAATTCTATAGCTCTGGGTTGACCTTTGGTGCCAATTCTAATTTTGGAAGTGACTGGCTTTAGGGCCATGTTGAAAAGAATTCTGAGGCCCCCTTTGGGCTTGGAGGAAAAATACAATGTAATCAATCCATGACAACTGCTTTAGGCATGGAGGAAAGCCATAGCCTCACATGTGCTGCAGATCTGCCATTCCCTACTGTCTGTACTACTTCATGAATCACAGTGAGTGTAATGATTTTTGAAGTGGAAAAAATAGGTCATTATCATTTGTTGAATACATTATATATCATATAAATTATATTAACATCTTTGGCCCTTCCCCTTTCCTTTCTGCCATACAGCTGGAGTGGGACATAGGTTTATAATTATGGTAACACTGTATCTACCACTCTCTGGTATGGAAGAGCCCTGAATGCCTTAACTTTATAGTAAAGCATTGTAGCGGGATGCAATTCAAATATTCCATTTTCTTCTCAACAGGGTTAATGTCTCAAGAGTCTCATTCTTTTCCATATACAAAAAGAACCTGGACCCACAAAACCTTAAATAGCATTTAACATTTCTTTTAATGTCTCTCTGACCACCAATTGTTCCCTGAGTACATTGAATAATGCTTCAGAAGCAAAGTTGCCCAAATACACAGGTGCTAAAGAGTTAGGATTCTATCTGTTCATGTAAAAAGACCAAATTCCATGAGGCTTAGTAAATACACATATGCTCTGAGACACAAACAAAATCCACATTTTCAGACCTCCCATTCCTTAACTGAAAGATTTTTGTTTTCTAACAGCTAGAGTAGAACATAGCAAGAGACTATTTTTCCTCAAGAATTAAAAAGTTTGGAAAAAAGCACTAAGAAAGCACACCCACAGGCAAGCAAATCATAATGATAATAAAAAGCAAAATACAAGGGATTTCAACAAAGGCGTTATACCTAATGGTTTGCTCTGAGCCTAGTGTGGGTTATACCAAAGACTCATCATAGCCTCAAGACATTTATGGTATTATTGGGTATACAAAATGTATTCCCCAAATTATTGGATAATTAAAGACAGAATCACAAACCAGTAAATAAGGAAGAGAAGAAATGGTCCATGATTATTTTACATGGAAATAGAAGTTGCTAAGAATACTTGCAAATAACTTGTAAATAATGATATGTTAAAAATCTAACGGAGTTTTCAGGGATCTACTAACGGAGACTTTTCCACGTGTGGGGATATACGATAGCACGAAGTTATCAGTGCATGTCTGGGAAATAAAACCTGTATTCAAAGTATGACTCCACCAACTAATGTTCTTTGACCTTGATTAAATTACTTAAGTTCTGAACCTATTACTTCATTTATAAAATGGACAAAATAACAGTATTCAAAATCCTAGAGTTTTATGTATATTAAATGAGGTATTTAATACAATAACACTTATTGAATGTGTACTATATATGAGACACTTGAGAGCTATATAAAATAACAAGGCAAAAATCCTTCCCTCATGGAGACAATTCTAGTGAGCGCTTTGTTAACTTACCCATTCATTTAGCAAAATTCATTAAATGTGTACCATGAATGAAGGGGACCATATTTAGCAACACAGACAATAAGAGGCATTGTGGGAGTCCAGGTAAAGAGTCGTAATTTAGGGGCACCTGGGTGGCTCAGTCGTTAAGCGTCTGCCTTCGGCTCAGGTCATGATCCCAGGGTCCTGGGATCGAGTCCCACATCGGGCTCCCTCCTCGGGGGGAAGCCTGCTTCTCCCTCTCCCACTCCCGCTGCTTGTGTTCCCGCTCTCGCTATCTCTGTCTCTGTCAAATAAATAAATAAAATCTT
>NC_138369.1:93317790-93328364 GCF_054177405.1 Leptonychotes weddellii | reverse complement strand
GTGCCTTAAGAAATCAATCCTTCTTACGAACCTTGCTTTACCTGGCCATGTAGCACCATGATCTAGAAACTTGCTACTCAAAGAGAGGTCAGCAAAACAGCAGTGCCAGCATCACCTGGGGAGGTGTAAACAAATCAGAGTCTCAGGTGCTCTCCCAGATGTAACAAATCAGAGTCTGTGCTTTAAAAAATGCTCAGGTGATTCTTATGACCCTCACCCATGAGAAGTACTGGCCTGGTGCAGGAAACTGAAAACTGTGGTCTGTGGGTCGAATCTGACCTCCCTGCCAGTTTTTGTAAACAAAGTTCTCCCGGAAGACAGCCATCCCTGTTCATGGCTGTTTTTGTGCTACGATGGCAGAGGTGAGTAGTCATGACAGTCTTTATAGCGGCAAAAATGAAAATATTACTATTTGTCCTTTTGTTGAAAAAGTTTACCAACTCTTGGTCTAGTGTGTAGATTCTAAGCAATGTGGATTTTAGTATTAGCTCTTTCATTTATTAGATGTATAAGGTTGAACAAATTATGTAACTAACCTGTGCCTTAGTTTCATCTCTACAATGAGGATAATAGTACTTAACTTGTAAGGTGGCTATTATAAGGAATAAATAATAAAACTAGTAAATTATCTGGCATATGAAAAACATTCAACAATTATTAGCTTTTGTTTTTTTTCCCCCTAGTTAATAGTGAGATTTTTTCTTTTTTAAAAGTTCTATTTTTTTTCATCATGATAAGTGTACTCTTTAATCCCCATCACTTATTTCACCCATCCCCCCACCAACTTCTCCTATGGTAACCATCAGTTTGTTCTCTATAGTTAAGAATCTGTTTTTTCGGGGCACCTGGGTGGCTCAGTCGTTAAGCGTCTGCCTTCGGCTCAGGTCATGATCCCAGCGTCCTGGGATCGAGCCCCGCATCAGGCTCCCTGCTCCGCAGGAAGCCTGCTTCTCTCTCTCCTGCTCCCCCTGCTTGTGTTTCCTCTCTTGCTGTGTCTCTCCCTGTCAAATAAATAAATAAAATCTTAAAAAAAAAAAAATCTGTTTTTTCTTTTATCTCTCCTTCTCCCCCCACCATGTTCACTTGTTTTGTTTCTTAAATTCCACATATGAGTGAAATCATATGGTATTTGTCTTTCTCTGACTTTGCTTAGCATTATACTCTCTAGCTCCATCCATGTCATTGCAAATGGCAAGATTTCATTCTTTTTTATGGCTAATATCCCATTGTTAGCTATTGTTATTTTTGCTTGCTATACAGTTTAACTTATAAGAATTTGTAATTTGTAATGTTTTGAAATGAAACAAAATAATAAAAGCCAGATGATAGAGACTAGTCATGGCCCAGGAGCATAAAATATTTCTGGCCCTTTATAGAAAAAGTTTGTTGACCCCTATCCTTTACAAAAGAAAGTCATTTAAGTTTATCTTTTATATTTTAAACTTACTGAACTAAAGAATTAAGCACAGGTTTGTTCTGTGAGACCATTTTCTCTTTTTTGGGTTATTTATGAAATTTGTTTTACTTGGTCTACCTATGATACGAAGGTCAGTCTCCTTGTTAAGGTTCATTGTCTTTTTCATGGTAGTATCTCACGTGCCAAAAACCTTTGTCTGTTTTGTATTGTACCATTTTTAAAAAAAATTTATTTCAGAGAGAACGCGAGCAAGTGAGAGAATGCATGTGTACAAGCAAGCAGGGTTAGGGGCTGAGGGAGAGGGAGACAAGCAGACTGCAGGCTGAGCAGGGAGCCCCATACAGGGCTGGATCTCAGGACCCTGAGATCACAGCCTGAGCCAAAATCAAGAATCGGAGACTTAACCAACTGTGCCACCTAGGCGCCCTGTACCATTCTTTTTTTTTTTTTTTTAAGATTTTATTTTTACGAGGCAGAGCGCGCGCATAGGCGCGCGTGCACGAGCATGAGTTGGGGGAGGGACAGAGGGAGAAAGCAGACTCCCCACGGAGCGGGGAGCCCATGTGGGACTCAATCCCAGCACCCTGCAATCATGACCTGAGCGGAAGGCAGACACTTAACGGAGTGAGCCACCCAGCCCCCCCCCCCATTCTTTTAATCACTACTATAAAGAGCAAATCTACAGCTGGTAGGTCATTTATCTACTATGCACATTGTTCGAGTCTGAGGCTAGAGGGTTTTAAAATGGCACTCTTAGTTCTTTTTCTTTCTTTTTTCCTTCTTAGTTTTTATTACCTAATTGGTCCCACCTTGGAATACACTAAGCCTAGAAAGGTAGTCAGAATTCCTAAGACAACTTTCCAATGACTCAAGAGAAGGATCATAAGTAGGCAGGCAGACAGGCAAAGAAGGGCGAAAGGAGAAAGGAGCAGACACTTTGAGACTTGCTTTAATATTGCTTCAGCGGGGCTCCCAAAAGCCCATCTGCTTCCACACTGACCTCTTTTTCAATCTCTCAGGATTTCAGGTTCAATTCAAGTAAGGACAGTTTGCTGGAGTCTCAGAGGACTGGCTAAAAGCTGTTGATGTTATACTGAATCCTCAGTCTTTGCTGAGACACTCACAGGCATTTCAGTGATGGGGCTACCGGGGCTCACTTCCACATCAGGCATTCTTTTCCTCTTAAAGCTTGTGGAATGTAGCTTATTTGAGGCCACTCTAGCAATAAAGATATGCATGGTTAATTTCCTAAGTTAGTTGTTTTTAACAAGTATCTGCAAATTTGGAAAGAATGAGTTGTAAAGAAACTTGTATTTCCTAAGACTGACTTTTGATGAATACCATATAAATTACCTGAGATTCCTAAACGGTACTGCAAATATCTCAATAATTGACAACATTGGGCAAATAAGCCTTAGGTTGCCAAATGGTACTCTAATCAGATAGGCAGTAAGCTTATTTTTTAAAGTTTCCTCTGTTCTTTACAAATTCCCTGATAATACATGTGAGTTGGAGATGTAATTCTTTCCCAGAGTATAATAGTAGAAATAATGAGTAAAATACAGGAGGAGGAAGACTTTGGCTTATTTGAGAAAGAACTTCTAGAACTGCATTGTCTAATGTGGTAGCAATTAGCCACACGTGCTTATGGAACACTCAAACACCGTAGGACTGAGGAACTGAATTTTCAATATTACTGAATATCAATGACTTTAAATTTTAGTTTAAGTGGGTACTTCGTATTGGAAAAATTTTAAGTAGGTTTGCAGCAACTTAGGATCTACTTTTTTAAAATGTAAGTTTTATGAAATTAAAATACAGATCAAATATCTTTTTAAAAAGTAGCTCTCCAACTTGAAATGGGTTGAGAATTAAAAATACAGAACGGAGGGTACCCAGGTGGCTCATTCAGCTGGGCAACTGACATTTCATTTTGGTGGGGGTCATGATTGCAGGGTTGTGAGTATCAAGTCCCATAAGGCTCTGAAATAAAGGGGGAGTCTGCTTGGGATTCTCTCTCTTCCTCTTCCTCTGCCCCTGCCCACACACACCTGAGTGCACGCTCTGTCTATCTCTATCTCTCTCTAAATAAAATCTGTAAAAAAAAATACACAATGGAATTAGAAGGCTTAGTATTAAAAATATAAAAGAGCTTCTTAACACCTTTTTATATTGATTTTCATTTTGAAGTGATATGTGGGGTATGGCGTGTTAAATATGTTAATAAAATTTCACCTGTTTTTGTTTTACTCCTTAAACATAGTAGAAAATTTAAAATGATTTTAAGTCACTTGCATTATACTTTCATTAGAGAACACTTACCTTAACAATTCAAAATGGAAGAGTGGTTTCCAGAGACTGTAAGCTTAACATTCCTGGCTGTAATTAAGTTCTTTACTGGGTACCTGAGCCAGCTGAATTCTCAAGTCCTCAAATCTCTCTCAGTTCTGTTTCATTCATTCAGCATTTATTATTAGTGATCCATTGTGTGTCATGAATGCTAAGCATTGGCCCCTGACATCAAGATGAAAGTGCAAACTAGTTTAATATAAATAATAGATATTATAATTGGTACATATAAACCATGGTGTTAAGAATGTCAGAGGAGAGGGGCGCCTGGGTGGCTCAGTCAGGTAAGCATCCGAATCTTGGTTTTGGCTCAGGTCGTGATCTCAGGGTTGTGGAACCCCAGGTTGGGCTCCACACTCAGTGAGGAGTCTGCTTCTCCTCTCCCTCTCCCCCTGCACACGCACACTCTCTCTCTCTCTAAAATAAATAAATAAATCTTAAAAAAAAAAATGTCAGAATGGGGTGCCTGGGTGGCTCAGATGGTTAAGCGTCTGCCTTCAGCACAGGTCATGATCCTAGAGTCCTGGGATCGAGCCCCACATCGGGCTTCCAGCTCGGTGGAGAGTCTGCTTCTCCCTCTGCCTCTGCCTCTCTCCCCTGCTCATGCTCTCTCTCTCTCTGTCGGTCTCTCTCTCTCTTGCTCTCAAATGAATAAATAAAATCTTAAAAAAAAATGTCAGAGAAGCATGTCAGAGAAGAACCTTCCTGAGGAGTTGTCATTTTGAGCTCATACTTAAAGAGTTTCATAGGTGTAGATGGGGAAGAGGGAATGCTTAAAAGAAAGAAAAATAAATGCAGAAATGGCAGGAGAGGACTCAGAATATTTGTGGAACTGCATGTCCAGTGTTGCTATCATTTAGCAGAAGACGGGAGATTGAAGCTGGTTAAGGAGAAAGACATGGCATCATGGTGGATCTTACACACTATTTAAAGGACCTTAGGGGTGTCTGGGTGGTGCAGTCGGTTAAGCCTCTGACTCTTGGTTTCAGCTCAGGTCCTGATCTCAGGCCTGTGAGATCGAGCCCTCCTTTTCCCCTCATTGGGCTCCACATTCAGCACAGAGTCTGCCAGCGACTCTCTCTCCCTCTCCCTGTGCTCCTCCCCACCTCTAAAAAATAAATCTTTAAAAACAAATGAAATGACCTCATTTTACTTTGTAGGCAACAAAGTCACTGACAATTCTAAATGTAGTGATTTGATAATAAGAATTAGGTTTTAGAAATATCATTTTGTTGTTTCTGAGAAGAACAAATAAGAAGGACTTTGGACTGGAGATAAAGAGTCAGGTAAGCTATGGCAGTGGTCCTGGCAAGAAAGGATGAGGCTCTGAGCAGGGAGGGGAGGGGCACACAGAGAGGGCAAATGACTGCTAAGAGAATGACCATACGCTAGATAAGCCCAGGGTTCCAGTTGGGAAGGTGCCCTTTACCAGGGCACAGGAGAGAGAATGAGATCTGGAGGAATAACAGTTCAGTTTTGGGCATTTGAGACTGAAATACCTATCGGATATCCATACAGAGAGTTCTGCTAGATCATTCTCTGTATATTATTAAAGAAAAATGCAGAGAAAAACAGGAATAACCTTAAAACTTTAACCATCAGGAAAAAAATCCAGTATGATTTTATCTTGAAATGAATGGTCTTAAAAGTATATTATGTGCTTCATCTTGCTTCACAAGCAAGGAAATTTAAGTGGAGATTTAATTAATGTTCTGTATAAGTAACTGCTGAGAAAGTTATATAATAGGAAAGCATTGGCAGCACCCTAAATGAGCAATGCTAGGGCAATGGTTAAGTAAACAGCGACATCTTTGGAACATTATGTAGACACTGAAATTATATTTCAGAGAATATTTAATCAGAATATTTGTGATATGATAAGTGAAAAAAGCAGGTACAAAACTATGAGCAGTACAATCCTAATTTTGTCTAAATATGTATCTAATTATAGAGAAAAATGGGCAAGAACTCTAGGGAGTAGGATTACAGATAATTTTGATTTTTCTTTTGCTTTGTTTTTATTAAATGTTTTACACTGAAAATTTATCAAAGACTAGGGAATAAATGGCCTAAATAAAAAGTACTCAATTCCATTGAATTTTAAAAACTATATTACTGAATTAAAGACAAAAATAAAACAAATCTGGGGGCGCCTGGGTGGCTCAGTCGTTAAGCGGCTGCCTTCGGCTCAGCTCATGATCCCAGGGTGCTGGGATCGAGCCCCCCATCGGGCTCCCTGCTCCGCGGGAAGCCCGTTTCTCCCTCTCCCACTCCCCCTGCTTGTGTTCCCTCTCTCACTGTGTCTCTCTCTGTCAAATAAATAATAGAATATTTAAAAAAATAAATAAATAAATAAAACAAATCTGTTCAACATCTCATTTTGGATGTAAATATGGCACACTCTCACTTCCTGCCACTATTATTTTGGAAGTAGAAAAGTTCACTTATCTATACAAATTAATATACATGCTTTTGCACATTATTATTTTTTTAATAAAGATTTTATGTTGTTTTTTGCATTTTTTTTTTTTGACAGAGACACAGCTAGAGAGGGAACACAAGCAGGGGGAGTGGGAGAGGAAGAAGCAGGCTTCCCATGGAGCAGGGAGCCCGATGCGGGGCTCGATGATCCCAGGCTTATTACCCACAATTAGGGAAACCTTTTGTCATTCAAACTGGGACAATTTTGAGAATTGAAGGACCAGTATTAATACTCTGGGCAACAGATACAAATTAGACATATGGTTCCATGTTCACCTCTATTAAAATTTAAGGCCTCAAGTTGTGAATAGAAAGTTAACCTTTAGCATTATTTCCTGTCTGTCTGTCTCTTTTGTTGTTGTTGTTGTTGTTAGAGTAAACATCTCAGGCTAACATGTATAAATGAATTGAATCATACAACGGCACTCACAGGCAGTCCTTTTTACCAATAATTCGCTCACTCACTAGATTGGACGATTCAGGTTTGAAGGTAATTCATTCTTGATGGGCTGATATGACAGGAAGAGAAAGGGTAAAAATACACCTGTTTCAAAACTGATTTATACTGTGTTGGCTTTTTGGCAGTCTGTAAAGTTCCATTTGAAACTGAAAGACCATGTGGAGTACATTATATTCTGGCCTTCTAATGAATTTTATCTTCTGGTTAATCTCCTAAACACTAAAATGGAAACCTTTTAATGATAGGCATTTGCAAGTATTAATATCTGATGCCCTGAAGTTGTTGTATTACAGATGGCATGAAGTTTCACAAAGACTGATGTGACTAAATCATAGAAATTCATAAAGTCATTTAAATAGTTAAGATTTGTGCCAACTTCTTGTAGTTAACAAAAGAAAATGTCTGGATAGGGAAAACACTTTCATAAAGAAATGAGCATAATAAATGCTAGAGAAGGCATTAAAAAGATCATGTCTCCTCTTTGTTAATTAGCACTGTTAAAAAGAGGTGACAAAGGGGGGCGCCTGGGTGGCTCAGTTGGTTAAGCGACTGCCTTCAGCTCAGGTCGTGATCCTGGAGTCCCGGGATCGAGTCCCGCATCGGGCTCCCCGCTCAGCAGGGAGTCTGCTTCTCCCTCTGACCCTCTCCCCTCTCATGCTCTCTCTCTCTCTATCTCATTCTCTCTCTCAAATAAAAAAACAACATCTTTAAAAAAAAAAAAAAGAGAGGTGACAAAGGAAAGGGCACCCAACGATCCATAAAATTATACATGGTACTTTTCTTTTTTGAATAAAACCAAAATCATAATCTCAGCAGCTTTCATAGTTAAATGGAGCTAGTAACATATTAAGTGCACTTTATGATTTGCTTTTACCAAAGTATTTTGAAAATGATGGCAAGCAAGCTTATTAAATATTGCTTTGAATTTTAGAATGAAGTTTTGGTGGTATTGGGATTAATGGGTGGAAGGAGGCAATCGTTTCCACGAAGAGAGCCAAGCACTTAAAAAACCATATTTCTGTTAAACTTTACAGAAATATGAGAGACAACTTTACACATGAGAAACCTGACAAAGTATTTAAGTGTTCTTGCTCAAAGTAAAACTAAGTATTGCAAGTCTTGGTATACATCTGCTTAAAAATGTATTAGATTGCCAGTTATATTGAAGTATGCACACATAAATTTGTAGGATAAACATAGCTCACCTTTTAAACATCTGATGGGTCCATGTTCCCCTAATCCCTATAAAGATCACCAGGCAGTTAAAAGTTGAAAGTGATTTTGTAATTTTCACAGTAGAAATAAGTTTATGGCAGCTTTGGAAATAACTTTATTCTACCCAATTTGATAATGATGTTTCAAACTGTGTATTCATTCAAAAGCCCCTATCAAGAATTAAACAGATTTAAACACCACATGAAGGCACAAAAGCCAACTTTGTGTTGTTTTTGTAATTCATAAGATAATTTAATTTTTAAAGGTATCGTGGGATGTTAACAGGGAGAAGGCTCTTGTGGCAGGACCATCATGGCGGGCATTCTTGGTGGAAGACACAGCAGTGAGAGAGGACACCTGGATTTGAATCCACATTTTGTCTAACCAGTTTTCTGACTTGAACAGTCGATCCTCTGTGGCTTCCTACCTTCCTGTAGACGATTTTGGGCTTCCCATCCCCATAAAGTCTAAACTTCTAAGGAAGGAACTCACCAATTAGAATGATCACCAACTACATTGTAAAGTCCCTGGAGGAGATAATGACTATAGTGATATTATGATGCTCTCTAACGTTCACCAAGCTTTGAAAGTATAATGTTCCATGGTTTGCTCCCAGATTTTTTACGAGATGGTCTGTGATTTATCCACTAGAGGACAGTAATAAAGGCCCATACACATATAATAGTCCTAGTGGGGCTCCCTGAAATAAAAACCTATGTTGCAGAAAGATGCCACCCAAAGAAACACATGAATAAAATAAATTTAGGGTCAATATTCTGAATAAAACCCCAAGCATTATTAGAGGGTTATGGGAATTGCTGATCTAGAAAATATTTAAATACCATAGTGCATAAATGGGCAATTGCTCTGAGACTAGCCTCTCTGGAAGAAGTCTGCTGTGTCGAGACAGAAAGTCCCCTCCACAAGCAGTGAGGTGATTCATGGACAGTTCGGGGCTGCTCCCAGCCCAAGGGTGGGCTCAAATCTCCTCGGGAAGTACTATGTACTTTTTCTGTCTCTATAGCTCAGCCCGGTACTTTGTGTGCAGTAAGTGCTTAATCAAAGCTTGTTAATGAAAGGTAGGCATCCCCATGCATCAGTTCCGTGTATAACCACTTGTCAGGTTCTTGATTTTTGGGAAATCACTTCTTTCAGACTCTGTTGGTGTTGGTTTTGTGGATTCAAAAATTTCTGAGCACCTTTAACATCCTAAATTATGTATTTAGCAATCTCACATTTCCAGACATATTTTAACTATTTCTTTACTGCTGCCTTCTCTGCTTGAGAACAAGTCAGGCCTTTTTACTATGCACTTTAATACTTTTTCATTTCGGATTCCTTCTTTTTCTGATACAAAGTTTTTGCACAGGTAAAGCAAGTTTGCTTGCAGGTAGACTGCCTGAATGTGTACCTATGTGTAAATTTCTTAATCTTGCTGAGACTCACTTTCTTGAATAGCAAATAGGGATACTATCTGTATCACAGTGTGGTCAAAGATAAAAACGAGACGTAATATTTAAAGTATCCAGTACAACCTTTGGCTGACTTCTAACAAATGTTAGTTCTGTATTTTCTCTCTGGTAGGTCTAATAGTGTGTGGCTGTATTATCTTATTTATAGGTAGGAATTTATGGAGAATCCTATTAAAATAGGCTGCTTTTAGTACATGGTGAGTCATAGTATGTCCTCTATAATAATACACTACTAAATATAGAAATAACCTTAATATCATTAGGACACAGGTAAGCAATAGTCACCTTCTCCAATAACAATAATAATGACATTGGGAGTCTAAATTTTCCAAAAGAAGTAGAATAAACATGTATTCTCTGTATTAACCAAATTTGATAAAAATATTTTATTGGTGATAGCAATATTTTGATTTTTTTGCTATTTGTGACTGAAACACATTTTTCTCTTTAGAAAGTACTCAGTCACTCTGTAATTTCCTGCAAATTTAGATGTTCGTTTTGTTAGAATTAGCGAGTGTTGTTGTCCTCACTTCCCGTGTGATGAGAGGAAAACAACCCCAGTGTCTGAATCATTTATCCATTAGTGACAGTAAAATAAACCCATAGCTGGAATATAATTAAGAAATTAAGTGTTTGACTTCCCAAAAAAGGCAAAATGACCGATTGGTTTTGGAATAGCTGTTGATAAGGCATACATATAATGCCTGTGACCAATACAGACATGACATTTTATTATTTTCTGACTCTGTAAGTGAGTGAAAATCCTGATTTTTTTTCTTTCCCCATCGTGAGGAATGAAGAGAGGTCTGCAAACTAGGGCTCCTTCCTGCTAAGTACCTTGTTTCTGTCGGAAGAATCATATAGTACCAAGGGGCCTGCAAAGACCCCTGAAAGAAGGTACTCACCAAAGTGCAGAAACAGATTTTTTTTTCCTTTTATCCGAAAGGTGTTCTGTGCTTCTAGACTCTCACTCACTCACTCACTTTTTTTTTTATTCTTATGTTAATCCCCATACATTACATCATTAGTTCTAGATGAAGTGTTCCATGATTCATTGTTCGTGCACAACACCCAGTGCTCCATGCAGAACGTGCCCTCCTCAATACCCACCACCAGGCCAACCCATCCTCCCACCCCCCTCCCCTCTAGAACCCTCAGTTTGTTTTTCAGAGTCCATCGT
>NC_138369.1:93251288-93317690 GCF_054177405.1 Leptonychotes weddellii | reverse complement strand
TCACTCACTTTTATGCAAGGTTTCCCTCAAGAATGGCTTCTTCTTAGACATAAGGGGACTGTATAACATTTTTCAAGGAAAAGTCTTTTCTGGGTAAATCCATCGCATAATAGAGGATGTAGACTATGTCTGACTTGAGCCAAAGAAAGGCACTTCCTAGATTCTAATGTAAGCCAGGCAGGTACACAGAGCATGCCACACCAAATCTACACATTTTTGAATGACCCAAAATACAAAATAGATGCTGAAAAACCAAGATGTGAATGTTAAGTGAAGAATAGCATTTTTTTTTCCCATGAGGGGAGGCCTATCACCAAGAATCTCTAAAATAGAAGACCTTGATTCCTCCTCTGACACTTCTCTAATACTCCCAGGGCCAAATACTTTACTGCTTGGCCGACAGGCACATCACAATGAGGCCCTACCCAGACTTGACAGCTTTGTGCTTGCCCCTTCCAGTGCCCCTCCACACCCGCATTCCATGCCCACACTTCAGTCCCCAAGCCTTTGTTTGTTGCTTCCCCTTCCTGGAATATCTGTCCTCTACTTCTGGTGAACCGTGACTCAACCCTCAAGGCTGCTCTGAAGTCCGCTCTGAAATCAGTAACTTCCTGGGAATCTCTTCTTTCTATCCACAAGCAGAATTAAGTTCTTCCCTCCGTTGGATGCCTGTAACTCTCCCACTTGCCTAAACATGGCACTTGACACATTCGTATACTAAAAAATAAGATACAGTATCGCTAGTGCCATTTGTATTACATTTCCTTGCATGTGTCCACCTCTTCTGATAGCCAGTAAATTCTCTGCCCTTCCAGCCACCCCTCCCCCAGGGCCTGAAATATGGTAGCCATTAAATAGCATCGTGTACACAGGAATATTCTCAACGCAATTATTAAAATCCATGCCATGCAGGTCGCAAGTCTAAAGCCTTCACATGCAGATGAAATGGTTTCTGCTAATCTGCAGTTATAAAACAGAGAGAAGGCTGTGCCATCTTTGTAGATATTTGTTCTCTGAGGATTTATTTACTGATGAATTATTAAGGTGCTTTTAGCATATCAAAATTAAATTGGTTGAGCTTGGCAAAGTGATAGATTTATTTCCTTCTATTTCCCAAGCTAATTGTTGTGTTTGTTTTATTTTTAAACTTTTTAAAAGGAGTAGACATTGACACACACATATGATTTGTTGGCTATCAACTGTTTCTTAGATTGAGGCTCAAAACACAAAACGGGAGGGGGGATTATGGGAGATAAACATTACAGATGCACAAAGGTCCAAGGGAATCACGTCAATTAAAGTGTCTTGAAGGTCTGCTTTTATTGGTAGATTCATATGAGCTGTGAAGTGACATAATTCTTTTAAAAGATTTATTTATTTATGGGAGAGAGAGAGAGCACATGCATACAGTAGGGAGGGGCAGAGGAGAGGGAGAGGGAGAGAGAATCCCAAGCAGACTCTGCCCTGAGGCCCGATGCAGGGCTTGATCCCAGGACCCTGAGATCATGACCTGAGTTGAAGCCAAGAGTCCGACGCTTAGCCGACTGCGTCACCCAGGCGTCCCTGTGAAGTGACATAATTTATTGGTAGAAAATTAACACATATTTTCTCCATAGTTAGAATAACTCAAAAGTGGAGTGGGTTGGGAAATACTTAAAAGAGATAAAGGAGATAAGATAAAGTTGAGAGAGGTTGGCCAGATAGTTACATGTAGGAACTAGAGTCAGAGGAAAATCCCATCCAACAAGTATGTATAGATACAAACAATGGGACCCTAGAAATAATTAACATCTTAAATTAACATTAAAAAGCACAAAAGGTGGTTGAGATTTTGACACCATCCTCACCCACCATATTCTTACAAAAGGGATGTCAATCTTATTGTAGAAGTAGCTCCTTCTTTAGGTTCAATGAGAAAGCCTGCTCTGACTAAAAAAAAGACCTCGTTAGTCACTCATTATTTCAGGAACAGGAGATATTCATGTGAAGGACTGAGCTGGAGCTATGGAGAGTAGATATTTCAGCCAGCAGGGACAGCAAGAACAGATCATCAGTAGTTCAGTGTTGCTGGAAGGTGATGCTAGAAGGGCTTGGTTGAGATGAGGCTGGAGAGGCAGAAAGGTCCTGCAGTTTGTTCTGCCACATAAAGGCAAAGGGGTGAGGGGTGTGGGGGGCTAGCTGCTGTGATGTGGCTTCCTGACATGGCCTGTTGTGTGGAGAGATGGAATAGCTGTGGACATGTGCTTTTTTTATCCAAAAAGTATTGAGTGTTGTTTTCTGGGTTTCTCTAGGTGTCAAAATTGGACACAGAGAGAATCTTCTGGGAGCATTTTATCTCTGCTCTCCTAAAATGTTTATTAAAATGCATATAAAAGTGTTTCCTGCCTCCCAGTGTGAGCATACCACAAGGAGCTTTCCGGCAACTTTAGAAGTTTCACCACATGTGCAATAAGGAGGGTGTGGTTTATAGGGCACGCAGAGCTATTTCCAAGAAATAAAATTCTGCCTAACAGGTTTAGACACAAAGTCTTAGGTGCACGAATGGCTAAACAGACTTGGTTATGACATGTACAAGGAGTCCTTCCAAGCCAGCAAAGCCTGCCAACTTCAGTGCAGAAAAGGCTAGGGGTCAGTCTTAGCCATTGGCAGTTATGTTTATGAAATGCATGTCTGTGTAGAATACCAATTTTCCCTTGTTCTGTGTTACTTAAGTAACCTGAGAATGTGGGATACCATTTCTTCCAGTAGCTCCAGTTAAGGCTTTCTGTAATGATAGGTTTCTACTGAAATAATAAGTTTACACACATTTACTCACCAAAGTCCCCTTCACCACAAACTCTTATGAAGATCAAAACTATAAATGGTAGGAAAAACAAAAGCAGGATATTTTAAATCCATAAACCTATTGTCTGGGCATAATTTTCCTTTGTATGCCATTCAGTTCTTAAAACAGTAAAAACATATAGATTCTTAATTTCTTTTCTGCCTGCCTACCTACCCTACACACATGCATGTGCATATATGCATATATAGGCAGAAAGGTGGGGAAAAGCAGTTCTCCCAGAAGTATTTTTGATGGCACATTAAAAAGGGAGTGCCTTTGACTTTTGGACAAACATACCTTTTCCAGATAATAGATTCTCCCCAGACAGGTTTAAACACAAAAACTCGGTCACTAACTCTTTATAGAAGGCAAAATTCAGTCTCTAAATGTGTAGAATTCAATGTTATATTGGTGTTTTAGAATTCTTAACTTTGATGTAGTTTTTTAATGATTTATTTGGTGTGACAAATTTCAATACCAAAAATATTATAGGGAAGCATTAAATAATCCTATATAAAGATGCATCCTAAAAATACAGTAGTTAATGGAGTACGTTTGTCATATTTAGTGTGTATACAAACACAAAGACAAAAAGCATGATATGGGTTATTATTAAATCCTAGAATGGTTTTTTTTTTTTAAAGATTTTATTTATTTATTTGAGAGAGAGAGAATGAGAGACAGAGAGCATGAGAGGGAGGAGGGTCAGAGGGAGAAGCAGACTCCCTGCCGAGCAGGGAGCCTGATGCGGGACTCGATCCTGGGACTCCAGGATCATGACCTGAGCCGAAGGCAGTCGCTTAACCAACTGAGCCACCCAGGCGCCCTAGAATGGTTTATATGCCCTTACCTTGCTCCATAAAAATGAGTCCTTGTAGCCATGGAAATGACATTTGTTATTCATCCAAAGGGAAAGTGGGGAGATGGCTCAACTAATTATAAAGAATTTATAAGGTTTTTTGTTTTAGTTTTTGTTTTTTGAAATTCAACTCACTGGTAATCTTGGCTCCCTAACTCACTTGTGACAGCAATAAATGTTGCTAGGGCAGATGCCAACCCCAGGTTTCTCTGCTTACTCTGTTGCCTCATCCCTGCTCCTAATAGATGATGTATTGGAATGACCCCTGGATAAGTGGTTCATAACCATATTGATGGAGAATGTGCCAACTCTACAGAAATTATAAACCATGTTGCCTCATCCCTGCTCCTAATAGATGATGTATTGGAATGACCCCTGGATAAGTGGTTCATAACCACATTGATGGAGAATGTGCCAACTCTACAGAAATTATAAACCAGAGACAAGAAAAGAAACTGTAGTGGCTACCAGGTCCAGGGCCCTAGTACATTACGTTCATCTCCTGATACCCCTCCATTTCTTCAGGGAAATGGTTTCCCTATTTCATGCTTCAGGCCAGGTGGTTTGAATAGGGTTTTCTATACCCTCAGCTTCAGGGTTGAGCCTTGGGTTGGTCTAAGCCAATCCACATGTCACATCCCTTTGACTAGAGTAATTGATGTGGGGATTTACTTGCAACCACATTTGAACAATAAGCAGTCTCAATACCTTTGTGTTATCTGTCAATAGAGAGAAGTTCCATTTTGTGAACTTGAAGCTGAAAAAATATAAATTCTTTTTTTTCAAGTTTTTATTTAAATTCCAGTTAGTTAACATAAGGTGTAATATTAGTTTCAGTAATGTAGAATTTAGTGATCATCACTTACATATAGCACCCGATGCTCATCACAATACTCATCGTCCATCTGACCTACCCCCCTCACCTACCTCCCCTCTAGTAACCATCAGTTTGTGAACTGTTTCTTGGTTTGTCTCTCTCTTTTCCTGCTCCCATGTTCATTTGTTTTGTTTCTTAAATTCCACATATGAGTGAAATCATATGGTACTTGTCATTCTCTGACTTATTTTGCTTAACATAATACTCCCTAGGTTCATCCACACAGGGGCAAATGGCAAGATTTCATTCGAAAAATATAAATTCTGAAGCCATCTAGAAACTAATAGAGGAAAACTTACTTAAATGCAAAGTACTGAAAAGATCCAAGTTCAGAGAAATAGAACATCAGGCCTCAGTGACTTCATTGGGGCCCCTGAATTAAGGCGGATCTAAAGCTAGCATTACTCTTGGACTTTTCATTACAGGATTCAATAGATTCCTTATATGTTTAGGCCAGTTTGGGTGGGTTTTAAGTTACTTGCTACATAAAGAATCCTGTCTAACAGCTCATCACATGATCATTGAAGGACCAGCTTAGATTTTTACCTTCTTGGTCGTGACTCATAAAGATGATGGCAAGTGAAACCATATCCTGACAGCTGTCATTGGCATCAAAGAGTGGGCTCTCAGCTCTGTTGATGTGCATGATTATATATATGCATATATGCTATGAATGTGTGTGTATATATATATCACCAAACACTGTATTTCAATATATATGAATATATATTGAAACAGAGATCTTTTCAGTGAATTAATAACTGTCCTACTGTTTAAGGAAAAGGAGATGAGGGTTACTAATTTTGCTTCCAGCCATCCATGCAGCATGGAAGTACAACCGTGTGGCTTCAATGGGGGAAAATAAGCCATAAGAAGATCTGGATCTAGTATCTTAAGGATGAAGCAGGGTTAGGGGAGGAAGGTCATGCTGATTAATAGAGACCCCTCTAGTGGCCATGCACAGGGACACAGAGGGAGTCAAAATTGTATTTTCTCCTATGTACTGTTCCAGTCTTTTGCTTCTTTTTGTACCTTGCAGCTGTTGTTGTTTCCTTGTGTCCAAGTAAGTTCAAATAAAGTTGGATGGCGCAAAACTTCAGCCCGCAGGCAAGCAGCAGTCTCTTGCATTGGACTGTAGCTTGGAAGCTGACGGGCTTAAAGTGGCTCATAATATACCAGAAAAGAGATGGGGTCAGCTATTTACTCTGGAATATTCAATGGCACTATAAATAACCCACTATAGCAAGTGTGACACCTCGTGAAGTCCCAGCAGTACAGGCTGGGAGAAACAGTATCAGTTACGCAGGGTTGTACTGTGTGAAAACGAGGTTTATTTCAAAGATCCTCTCAGTGACTATTAACCAGTACTGAAGGTACAAGTGTTAATAGAGGCTGCTCAAAGGTATTCTACATTTTGTATTTATACAAAACATGTTCTAATGTATCTGCTATAAAAAATGTCGCAATTAAACTTAGTGAAAACCAACAATAAAGGTAATAATAAAAATAGGTGATATAGTTCAGTGTGTGACAAAAACTATCATAAGTCACCTGGGAGTAGTATCCCTGGAAATGTATCAGCAATTAACAGAAATAATTTGAACTTGCTAGAATGGAAACTGGGATTGAAGGAAAATAAGAAAGTAATAATGTCCACACATATTTGTTTTAAAGATAATCTTCATTTTTTTGAAAGTAGAATAGATATTAAACCAAAGTTAAGACTTAAGATGATTCAAATGTAATAATTTGAAATGTTTGATGGAAATCTTTCAAGATTAATTTGGTTACATAGTGTTCTGATAACAGGCTGGCAGATTTGTCCCTTTGAGGGCCCATGTTAATGTATAGAGGTAAAGGCAAATGTGACTTACAGAATCATGGAGGACTTTAATTCATATTTCTCATAGCCTAATAAGAGCTGTTGCAGTTCCACTAGCTCAGAGGATGCATAATCTGACAAAGAATGATCCTTTAGACGATAACTTATATAAATAACTTAAAATACCCTCTTCATTGCAACCTTTTACTCTTTTTTTTCCCAATCAAATGCCTCAACTACCAAAGGTGTTCTGGGGCAAGGTGCCAACTGGCCAACTGTCACCTTTTCTTCTAATTGGGAAATATTTACACTTGGATGTCTCTCCTTATCTTCTTGTTATGAGCTACTGGCATCTTATGACATTTAACATCAGCATAGAAACTTCCCAATTCCAATCATCGATAGATCAAACGGGCCATTGAAAATATGGAAGTTCTGAATAGATAAAGAAATCCGATGGTAAAGGAATATAGTATTGCCTAATGAGCAGATAGGATACTGTCAGAACAAAAACCACTGCTTAAGTGGAGAGTCCAGATTAGTCCCCTAAATTTTGATGTTTGAAAATGAGAAAACTGAGAATCAGAGGTGAAAAGAACTGGCCCAAATTGTGTAGCTGAAAAATAGAGGAGGCAGGATTTCAACTCAGGGGACGTGACTCTAGAGATCTCCCATTTAACTACTATTCCTTAGTGCAGTGATACAAATACTACAAGTATGTCTTAAGGAGACACTCTAACTCATTAGCAAAATAATTGATCAAATTTTTTAAAATAACTAGATTTTAAGCTTCTAGACAGACTTAAAATAGGAGTTTTGTTTTGAGAATCATGGTCTGTTCTTTATTACAGTCATATTCCCTTTAGAAGATTTTTTATAATGTTTAAATTCACAGCAAGAATGCATCCATGTGTTACCATGTTTCTTTGAGTATAACGTTTATTCAACTAATATTTATGGAGTGCCTTCAGTGTGGCTGGGCACTCTTCTAAGAACTGTGAATACATCAGAGAATGAAACAGTAAGGACACTGTCCCTGACTTCATGAAGCTTACATTCTAGTATGGAGAGACAGGAAATGAAGATGAGAAATTACTACGCTATATAATATAGAGAGAAGATGTTAAGTACAATATAAAATAAAACATGGTAAGTAGGGTTTAGCTGCTGGAGCAGGAGATAGATCTAAGGAGGGTGGGCAGTGACATTTGAGCAAAGACTTGAAAGAAGTAAGGAAAGCAGCCACATGGATATATCTGGTGGAAGAAAAATTATGGATCCTAGGAGACAGCAGTGCAAAGTTTCTGCTGTGTCCAGTGTGTTTGAAGAATAGGAAAAAAGTCTATGTGTCTGGGGCAGAGTAAACAAGGGGTGCAGAACACCTAAAATGGTAGGTAAAATATAATGAACTTTAAATAAGTCTGAGCTCTAGTAATGAAAACAGAGCCCAGACAATAAAGACTGATCGGTACAATGGTAAGCCAAATCTAGAGTTTATTTTGATCTGAGGGCATCTGTTAATTCCTGTTGGCTCAGTGCCTGGATTTTAACTGGCTACACATATTTAGGACTGGAACAAAGCTTGGAGCTCCCAGAGTATGGTGTTCAGATCAGAGATACTTTAGAAAAGCAGAAAACTTCAAATTACAACTTTCTTAGAGAGTGCATTAAGATAAATCAGCCCACCACTGGAAAGGAGATAGTCATAGACTTGGGACTGGTTGGAGGCATGTATTTATGTGAGTTAGGGCACAGGAGTAACAATACTTGTGTGGCCCATGAAAATCCTCAGTCTGAATTTTAAGTTTCTAACATAGTCTTGAGTTGTTGGAGACATCAGGGATAAAGCAAATCAAAAGCTATTCCTATTTGGAGAAGAGGATTCAATTACTTATACGTGTAAGACATTTCTTCTATGACTCTTTTTCCCTCCTACTTTTATCAGGATCTTCTTTCTCTTGTCTCTCTTGTCCTTTATCCTATTCCATTTTGATGCCATTCTCAGCAGTTTTCCTCAGGGCTGGGATCAGTTTTGGAAGAGAACCCGAGTGGGGCAGTTTTCAGAGGCTCTTGCATCCACTTGCCACTGGAGCAGGTAAAACCCTTTACAGTTTGAGCTGCTGTCCCCAAACTGACTCACCGTACTTCCTGATGAATACCTGGTGGCTATTTTATAGTTCTGTTCCTGGACACCATGTTGCTTCCCATTGCTTCCTCCTGCATAGTTACTGATAACATTCAGGTCTTGTGACTGTCAGTGGATTGCCCCCATTCACTTGTATTTTTTACTTCATGGGGACATCTTGTTTTCTAGTTATTCTAAATATTTTCTTTGAGTTTTGGGTTTTACTATCAGTATTCTCTTATATATGTCTTTTATACGGGGATTTGGAAAGCATCAGAAAGTATGCCCACCACTGCTGTCATCTTTGAAATCCCCATAATATTTATTTTTATTTCTATTTCTTTGTAAGTTTTTTTAATTCAGTTAGCCATAATATAGTATATCATTAATTTCAGATGTAGAATTCAATAATTCATCAGTTTCACATAACACCAGTGCTCATCACATCATGTGCCCTCCTTAATGCCCATCACCCAATTACCCCATTCCCCCCCACCTCCCCTCCAGCAACCCTCAGTTGGTTTTCTAGAGTTAAGAGTCTCTCATGTTTTGTATTCTTCTCTGATGACTTCCCATTCCGTTTTCCCTTCCTTCCCCTTTGATCCTCTGCACTGTTTCTTATATTCCACATGTGAATGAAATGATGTGATAATTGTCTTTCTCCAATTGACTTATTTCACTCAGCATAATATCCTCCAGTTCTATCCACGTTGATGTAAATGGTAAGTATTCATTTTTTCTGATGGCTGAGTAATATTCCAGTGTGTGTGTGTATGTATCTATATCTATCTATCTATCTATCTATCTATCTATACATATCCATATTACATCTTCTTTATCCATTCATCTGTTGATGGACATCTAGGCTCTTTCCATAGTTTGGCTATTGTGGACATTGCTGCTATAAACATTGGGGTGCAGGTGCCCCTTCGGATCACTACATTTGTATCTTTGGGGTAAATAGCCAGTAGTGCAATCACTGGGTTGTAGGGTAGTTCTATTTTTAACTTCTTGAGGAACATCCATACTGTTTTCCAGAGTGGCTGTACCAGCTTGCATTCCTGCCAACAGTGTAAGAGTGTTCCCCTTTCTCCGTATCCTCACCAACATTTGTTGTTTCCTGACTTGTTAATTTAGCCAGTCTGACTGGTGTGAGGTGGCATCTCATTGTGGTTTTGATCTGTATTTCCCTGATGCCAAGTGATGTGGAGCATTTTTTCATATGTCTGTTGGCCATTTGTATATCTTCTTTGGAGAAATGTCTGTTCATGTCTTTTGCCCATTTCTTGACTGGATTATTTGTTTTTTGGGTGTTGAGTTTGACAAGTTCTTTATAGATCTTGGATGCTAGCCTTTTATCTTATATGCCATTTGCAAATATCTTCTCCCATTCTGTAGGTTGCCTTTTAGTTTTGTTGACTTTTTTTTTTTTGCATGCAGAAGCTTTTTATCTTAATGAAGTCCCAGCAGTTCATTTTTTTTTTAAAGATGTTATTTATTTGAGAGAGAGAGCGTGAGAGAGAGAGAAACAGAGAGAGAGATCATGAGCGGGGTGGGGAGGTAGAGGGAGAAGCAGACTCCCCACTGAGCAGGGAGCCTGATGCAGGACTCCATCCCAGAACCCTGGGATCATGACCTGAGCCTGAGCTGAGGGCAGACACTTAACTAACTCACCCACCCAGGTGCCCCCAATAGTTAATTTTTGCTTTTGTTTCCCTTGCCTCTGGAGACATGTCTAGCAAGAAGTTGCTGCAGCCCAGGTCGAAGAGGTTGCTGCAGCCCAGGTCGAAGAGGTTGCTGCAGCCCAGGTCGAAGAGGTTGCTGCCTGTGTTCTCCTCTAAGATTTTGATGGATTCCTTTCTCACATTGAGGTCTTTCATCCATTTTGAGTTTATCTTTGTGTATGGTATAAGGAAATGGTACAGTTTCATTCTTCTGCCTGTGACTGTCCAATTTTCCCAACACCATTTGTTGAAGAGACTGTCCTTTTTCCATTGGATATTCTTTCCTGCTTTGTTGAAGATTCGCTGACCATAGAGTTGAGGATCCATTCCTGGGTTTTCTATTCTGTTCCACTCATCTATGTGTCTGTTTTTATGCCAGTCCCATGCTGTGCTGATGATCACAGCTTTGTAGTATAGCTAGAAGTCCAGCATTGTGATGCCCCCAGCTTTGGTTTTCTTTTTCAACATTCCTCTGGCTACTTGGGGTCTTTTCTGGTTCCATACAAATTTTAGGATTATGTGTTCCAGCTCTGTGAAAAATGTCAATGGTATTTTGATAGGGATTGCATTGAATGTGTAGATTGTTCTGGGTAGCATAGACATTTTATTTATTTATTTATTAAAGATTTATTTATTTGACAGAGAGAGAGACATCGAGAGAGGGAACACAAACAGTGGGAGTGGGAGAGGGAGAAGCAGGCTTCCCGCTGAGCAGGGAGCCCGACTCGGGGCTTGATCCCAGGACCCTGGGATTATGACCTGAGCCGAAGGCAGACACTTAATGACTGAGCCACCCAGGCATCCCAGGCATAGATAGTTTAACAATATTTATTCTTCCAATCCGTGGGCATAGAATGTTTTTCCTTTTCTTTGTGCCTTCCTCAATTTCTTTCGTAAGTGTTCTTAGTTTTTAGAGTACAGATCCTTTACCTCTTTGGTTAGGTTTATTCCTTAGGTAACTCATGGGTTTTGGTGCACTTGTAAATGGGATCAGTTCCTTAATTTCTCTTTCTTCTGTCTCATTGTTAGTGTGTAGAAATGCAACTGATTTCTGTGCTTGATTTTATATCCTGCCACATTGCTGAATTCTGTATGAGTTCTAGCAACTTTGGGGTGGAGTCTTTTGGGTTTTCCACATGAAGTATCATGTCATCTGCAAAGAGTGAGAGTTTGACTTTTTCTTTGCCAGTTCAGATGCCTTTTATTTCTTTTTGTTGTCTGATTGCTGAGGCTAGAACTTCTAATACTATGTTGAACAGTGGTTTGAGTGGGCATCCCTATCATGTTCCTGACCTTAGGAGAAAAGCTCTCAGTTTTTCCCCATTGAGAATGATATTCGCTGTGGGCTTTTCATATATGGCTTTTATGAAATTGAGGTATGTTGCCTCTATCCCTACACTGTGGAGAGTTTTAACCAAGAAAGTATGCTGTATTTTGTCAAATGCTTTTTCTGCATCAATTGAGAGGATCGTATGGTTCCTGTCCTTTTTTTTTTTTATTAATATGATGTATCCTGCTGATTGATTTGCTAATGTTGAACCACCCTTGTAGCCCAGGAATGAATCCCACTTGGTCGTGGTGAATAATCCTTTTAATGTACTGTTGGATCCTATTGGTTAGTATCTTGGTGAGAATTTTGGCATCCATGTTCATCAGGAATATTTGTCTATAATTCTTCTTATTGGTGGGGTCTTTGCTGGTCTTGGGATCAAGGTAATCCTGGCCTCATAGAATGAGTTTGGAACTTTTACTTCCATTTCTATTTTTTGAAACTGCTTCAGAAGAATAGGTATTAGTTCTTCTTTAAATGTTTGGTAGAATTCCCCTGGGAAGCCATCTGGCCCTGGACTCTTGTTTTTTTTTTGTGAAATCCCCATAACATTTAGAAAAAAGAAAAAAAGACTCAACTTTCTTATATGTATATATATTACAAGTACACATATGTAAATAAATACAAAAAAAAATCAAGACATTCTTAGAATAATGGTGTGTGAAGAAAGAGCAAGCAGAAATAGTTAAATAGTAAAATGCATGATTGGAAATAATTATAATGTAATAATCAGGCCACCTTCAGAAAAAAATTGTTAACAGTCATAGAATTTCTTTGGTGCTGAGTGCCTCCTGGTTCTGTGGGCAGTCTGCCTCTTTTGGCTGGCTTGCCACACATAGCATCCCAGTGACCTATGTTTTTTGCCCACCTATGAACTATCAAAACCTCTTTGGTCCTTATGTTCCTCTCATCCATAATTCAGTATTAAGAATGTTAACTAGTATTTTTGGAAAGAACACTAGACTAAACGGAAATCTCAGCTAAGACATTAATTGACTGGAACAATGTCTATTTGTGTGTTCTGCCCATTTTTAAAATGGATTATTTGGTTTTTTTGTATGTTGAGTTGTATAATGTCTTTATATATTTTAAATACTAACCCTTCATCAGATATGTCCTTTGCAAATATCTTCTATCTAGTAGGTTATCTAGTTTTGTTGATGGTTTCCTTTGCTGTGAAGAAGCTTTTTATTTTGATGTAATCCCAATAGTTTATTTTTGCTTTTGTTTCCCTTGCCTCAGGAGACATACATATCTAGAAAAATGTTGCTATGGCTGATGTCAGAAAAATTACTGCCTGTGTTCTCTTCTAGGATTTTTATGGTTTTAGGTCTCATATTTAGGTCTTTAATCTATTTTGAGTTTATTTTTTGTGTGTGTGGTGTAAGAAAGTGGTCCAGTTATATTTTTTGTGTGTGTAGCTGTCCAGTTTATTTAGCACCATTTGTTGAAGAGACTTTTTCCCGTTGCATATTCTTGCCTCCTTTGTCAAAGACTGATTATATATTTGTGGGTTTATTTCTGGGTTCTCTATTCTTTTTTATTGATCTATGTGTCTATACTGTTTTGATTCCTATAGCTTTGTATAGATCTTGAAATCTGGGATTGTGATACCTCCAGTTTTGTTCTTCTTTGTCAAGATTGTTTTGGCTATTTGGAGTCTTCTGTTGTTCTAAACAAATTTTAGTATGACTTGTTTTAGTTCTGTGAAAAATGCTGTAGGTATTTTGATAGGGATCGTGTTAAATCTGTAGGTGCTTTGGGTTGTATGGACATTTTAACAATATTTGTTCTCCCAATCACAAGCATGGACTATCTTTCTATTTTTTTGTGTCATCTTCAATTTCTTTCACTAGTGTTTTATGGTTTTCAGAGTACAGATCTTTCACCTCCTTGGTTAAGTTTATTCCTAGGTATTTTATTATATTGGGTGTAATTGTAAATGAGATTATTTCCTTAATTTCTCTTTCTGCTGCTTCATTAGTATATAGAAATGCAAGAGATTTCTGTATATATTGATTTTGTATCTTGTCACATTACTGAATTCATTTATCATTTCTAGTAGTTTTTTGGTGGAGTCTTTAGAGTTTTCTATATATCATATCATGTCATCTGCAAATAGTGAAAGTTTTACTTCTTCTTTACCAATGTGGATGCTTTTTATTTCTTGTCTGATTGCTGTGACTAGGACTTTTAGTACTATGTTGAATAAAAGTGGTGAGAGTGGACATCCCTGCCTTGTTCCCGACCATAGAGGAAAAGCTTTCAGTTTTTCTCCATTGAGGAGAAAATATGTGGCCTTTATTATGTTGAAGTATGTTCCCTCTAAACCTACTCTGTTGAGGGTTTTTATCATGAATGGACATTGTACTTTTTTGTCAAATACTTTTTTTTGCATCTACTGAGATGATCATATGGTTTTTATTCTTTCTCTTGCTGATATGATATATCATGTTGATTGATTTATGAATATTGGACCACTCTTGCATCCCGGGAATAAATCCCACTTGATCGTCATGAATGATATTTTTTAATGTATTGTTGAATTCAGTTTGCTAGTATTTTGTTGAGAATTTTTGCATATGTGTTTATCAGAGATATTGGTCTGTAGTTTTCTTTGTAGTGTTTTTATCTGGTTTTAGTATCAGGGTAATGCTGGCCTCATAGAATGAATTTGGAAGCTTCCTTTCCTCTTCTATATTTTGGAATACTTTGGGAAGAATAGGTGTTAACTCTTTTTTAAATGCTTGGTAGAGTTCACCTATAAAACCAGCTGGTCCTGGACTTTTGTTTGTTGGGAGTTTTTTTTTTTTATTACAATTCAATTTCATTGCTGGTAATTGGTCTTTTCAAATTTTCTATTCTTTCTGATTCAGTTTTTGGGGGTTAGATGCTTCTAGGCATTTATCCATTTCTTCTAGATTGTCCAATTTGCTGGCACATAATTTTTCATATTCTCTTATAATCATTTGTATTTCTATGGTGTTGGTTCTCTTTCATTTCTGATTTTGTTTGACTCCTCTCTCTCACCTTTTGCTCTTTTTTTCTTTTTTTTTTAATGCATCTGGCTAAAGGTTTGCCAATTATCTTTTCAAAGGACCTGCTCCTGGTTTCACTCATCTGTTCTATTATTTTTTTAGTTTTAATTTTATTTCTGCTCTAATATTTAATATTTCCTTCCTCTGGCTTGGGTCTTGTTTGTTCTATTTTTTTCTAGGTCCTTTAGGTAAGGTTAGGTTGTTTATTTGAGATTTTTCTTTCTTCTTGAGGAAGACCTATATTGCTATAAACTTTCCTCTTAGAACTGCTTTTGCTGCATCCCAAAGATTTTGGACCGTTTTCATTTTCATTTGTCTCCATGTATTTTTTTATTTCCTCTTTGATTTCTTGGTTGACTCATTCATTGTTTAGTAGCATGTTATTTAACCTCTATCTATTTCTGTTCTTCCCAGATATTTCCCTGTGGTTGTTTTCTAATTTTATAGCATTGTGGTCAGAAAAGAAGCATGCTATGATTTTGATCTTTTTCAATTTGTTGAGGCTTGTTTTGTGGCTTAACCTGTGACCTCTTCTGGAGAATGTTCCTGTGCACTTGACAAGAATGCATATTCTGCTATTTTAGGATGGAATGTTCTGAATTTATCTGTTAGATCTGTCTGTTCCAATATGTCATTCAAAGCCACTGTTGATTTTCTGTATGGATGATCTATCCATTGATGTAAGTGGGGTGTTAAAGTCCTCTATTATTAATGTGTTACTATCAATCACTTCCTTCATGTTTGTTTTAGTATCTTTACATATATGGGTGTTCCCATGTTGGGTGCATAAATAACAATTATTAAATCTTCTTGTTGGATTGTTCCCTTTATGATTACATAGTGTCCATCTTTGTCTCTTGTTACAATCTTTGTTTTAAAGTCTATTTCGGGGTGCCTTGGTGCCTCAGTTTGTTAAGTGACTGCCTTTGGCTCAGGTCATGATTCTGGAGTCCCTGGATCGAGTCCGGCATCGGGCTCCCTGCTTGGTGGGGAGTCTGCTTCTCCCTCTGACCCTCCCCTCTCGTGTGCTCTCTCTCTCTCATTCTCTCTCTCTCTCAAATAAATAAAATCTTTAAAAAAATAGTCTATTTTGTCCTATATAAATATTGCTACCCCAGCTTTCTTTCACTTCTGTTTGCATGGTAAATGCTTCTGTATCCCCTCACTTTTGATCTGCATGTGTATTTAGGCCTGAAATGTGCCTCTTGTAGTCAGCATATAGATGGGTCTTACTTTTTTGTCCATTTTGTCACCCTATATCTTTTGATTGGAGTATTTCATCCATTTATGTTCAAAGTCATTATTGATAGGTATGTACTTATTGCCATTTTGTTACTTGTTTTATGGTTGATTTTGTAGTGCTTCTCTGTAGTGCTTCACTTAAGTATGAACCCTGTCTAAAAGGACTACATTTTTACTTCCCTCCCTCTCTCATTTTAGGTATATGGTGTCATACTTTACATCCTTTTATTCTGGGAATCCCCTGGCTGATTTTTATAGATACACTTATTTTTACTGCTTCCTACTTTTCTTACTCCTACTTATGATCTTTCCTTTCCACTCACAGAGTTCCTTTAGCACTCATTGTAAGGCTGATTTAGTGGTGATGAATTCCTTTAATTTTTGTTTGTCTGGAAAATTCTTTTCTCCTATTCTGAATGATAACCTTGCTAGATAGAATATTCTTGGTTGCATGTGTTTTTGTTTTCTTTCTTTCAGCAGTTTGAATATATCATGCCACTCTCTTCTGGCCTGCAAACTTTCTGCGGAAAAATCAGCTGATAGCTTTAAGGGGCTTCTCTTGTATGTAACTGTTTTCACTTGTTGCTTTTAAAATTCTCTATCATTTTTTTTTTTTTTTGCCATTTTAATTACTATTTGTCTTCGTATGGACATCCCTGGGTTGATTTTGTTGGGGGGACTTTTTGCCTACTGGATCTGTATTTCTGTTTCTTTCCCCAGATTCAGGAAGTTTTCAGCTATTATTTCTTTAAATCTCACTTGTATTTCTGGGGTTCCCACAATGCAAATATTATTATGCTTGATGGAGTCATTGAGTTCCCTCAATCTATTTTCATTTATTATTTTTTTTTCTTCCTTTCTCCTATTCGGCTTGATTGCTTTCCATTACTCTGTCCTCTGGGTCACTGATCTGTTTTGCTTCCTCTAGTCTACTATTTATCCTCTCTAATTTTTTGGAGTTCTTCATCCCTGTTTGGTCCTTTTTTCTGTTTTCTATCTCTGTTGAGGGTCTCACTGAGGTCCTCCACTTTTTTCTCAAATCCAGTGAGTGTCTTTGTGACCATTACTTTAAATTGTCTATCAGGTATATTACTTACCTTTGTTTTGTTTAGATCTCTTTCTGTGATTTTTGTCCTGTTCTTTTATTTGGGACATAGTCTTCTGTCTCTGCATTCTGTCTAACTCTCTGTGTCTGTTTCTGTTTGTTAAGAAAGTCAATTACGTCTTCTGTTCTTGGAAGTAGTGACCTTATGAAGAAGAGGTCCTATAGTGTCCTGCATTGTAATGTCCCCTATTCACCAAAACCTGGCATTTCAGGGCTATCTCCTATGTGGTGTGTTGTGTGCACCCTATTGTTTGGCTGAGCTGTGTTGTTCCTGGAACCACACATAACCTATCTTATAAAATAAAGTCTAGATCAAAATGTTAAATTATTTTAAAAAGGCTGTTCCATGGTAGATATTAAAAATATTGTGGCAGATGAGTTTCAAAATCCTTTCCAATTTGAAAACCTTTAATTGTTGTATTTCTCATAAGGGTACTTGCTTTAACATAGACACCACAGAAGACAGGCCAATTTATTGAGATATTTATCTTTTTATTCTCACCGTTCAAGAAGATATGGAAGAAAGAAAGATATTTCCCCAAAATTTGGCTATGCCCTTTCTCTTTGGGGTCTAGGTGGTTCCCTTGTCTAGGGACCTTGTGTTTCAGTGCTGGAGCTATAGTAGACATGACAGTGATCAGAACCCTAACTTGTTTGGGGTATATTACCCCAAGATTTCCAATATTTTTACAGGTCTTCATCTTGCTCTATTTCCCACCCTGCTCACAAGGTTTACTTCAGCTCCTTAAATATACCCAAGCGCTCTTTCACTCTAGACCCTTGGCACATGTGTTTCCTTCACCTGAAATGCTCTTATACAGCTAGAGTCTTCCTCCACATGAGGCAGGCATCTCTAGCCACCCTATCAAAAATAGGATTCCTGAACACTCTCTACCTTATTTTTCTTTGCTATGTGTTTGCCTCTTTTATAAAATTTATCACCTGTCCAATTATTCTCCATGTATACTTGCTTTTGGCCTGTCCTCTTTACTGGAATATAAGGTCCATGATGGAAAGGATTATGTGGATCATTCTCACTGATGTTTGCCCAGTGTCCAGCACAGTTCTTAGAGCACAGTAGGCCCTCATATAGTTGATAAATATTAATGCAAATGAGTAAGTAGATGAATGGAACATCTGGGCAGAACTCTGCAGGGGCCTATGCTACAAAACTTGAAAGTGGTTACTAGAGCCAAAAAATCAGTGTTGTTCAACAAGAATAGTGGCCCTAAATTCAAGCCAAAGAATAGAAGTATCAAGAAAACATGAAGCAGATTGGATCTAGCTAGAAAAGCAAACTATATGATTAGAACCTGGGAACAGTTACTAAATAGGAAAGCAGAGACTTTTCAGATTGCCCCATCAAATTACTTGGTTAAGTAAATGTAAATTGATAAAAATAACATTTTGTTTGAAGCAAATTTTATTATTTAAAAGGTTAATGGCAATATGACACAAGAAAAATCTAGAAAAAAATATGTTATAGCTAAAAATTGCTGGGATGTATTCCAATAGAAAAAGACACTAAAGAGAGGGAAAAATATTCATTTCTAGTGAAGAATTTGAAAGGGGCTAAATGGAATGCAACTAAAAGAATCATGGTTGCAAGAACTAAAAACATGATTATAGTGAGTAATGGAAATATCTTATGAGGTAATATGAAAAGTTGTTACTCAAGTAACAAGCTTGAGTAGAAATTAGAAGCTAATGAGTTCTTTTTTTTTAATATAGAAATTCATGACTTCTTACCTAATTCTGTAGTTTAAATATCAACAAAATCATTGAAAAGTATTTCATGACCATAGCACTTATTTCAGACCATCGACCTGATGGTATATGTTTTATTAAAATATAAGAAACATTTGTCCAAGTTAAAGCAGAATGAATTAATAATGTGGGCAATATAATGTCCAAGGATGGGAAGACTAAGAGGAGTACAGGAGTCAGAGATGGAATGTCCAATACTGGCTTTAGAGATGGTCACAGCAGTTAATCCTTCCTCATAGGAGCAGATAAGGCTCTGGAAACAATAGGAAAGGGAAATCAAATAATTGAAACAACAAAAACAACTGAAATTCTTAGAGATGGGAGTCTGAATCCAGTCATTCCATGATCTATCACTTCCCTGACTTTCAGCCACTCTCCTGTGTCATGGAGAAATAGAGAAATAAACTCCAGTAATTTCTAACAAGGAGGCAAAATTCACACCTCGCTAGCTTCTGTGGGAGTCAATATCACAATCAAAGTATAATTAAACTTGTGTGTAAGCTATAATAACAGTTTGATGAGTCAAATACATCTATTCTGAGCTAGGAGAGATTATTGTTTACTAGGTAAGGCTTTTCAAAAGTTGGGTTACTGCTGCATCCAATGAGAACATGGCATACTTAGATGTCTTCCAGCTCTAGGCAAAGTTGATCTCAGGGCTTTTTTTTAAACCTGACAGAAGTTTTAAGGAAAATCCCATTAAATTTTTATTTAAGAACTGAATCTTCCAAGCCTAAAATTAAAACAGTAAGTATCATAAAACTAAGAGAAGATGTGAGGTTGGATGCTTACTTATGAGCCATTTATTATAAATGGATAACTTGAAGGGTTTTTGCCCAATCTATGGTTCTTTAACAAATCTATATGTAACGATGCTCCATTTATCAAGCACTGCCAGGAAACTGGTTCACATAGATGAATTTTCCAGATAACTGAAGGATCAGAACTATTTTCTGATACACAACATACCACACTGCATTGTCAGTAGAATATGCTGAACTTAATCACTCCTTCTCTCCCTCAGAGGATGACTCAAGACCATCATAATTTATTATCCTTGGTAATGACCCTAGGACTCTACTGAGGTGAAAAGGAGTAAAAGAACTTTCCCAGACCAAATAATCCAAACATATTCTGCTTCTCTAGCTCTATCAGATTTTAGAATTTTTTGGTCTTATTTCTTTGGCATTTGTTTCTCTTCTCCTATGTCCTTGTTTCTAATTTGTTGACTTCCTACAACTGGAATTTTTCACATTGAAAATTTTATCTTCCATTCAAAGTGCTTTGGCTTTATGATAACTTAAGCAATGGCATTCACCCCTCAAAGATACTTGGTTTAATTCCAAGTTGGTTGGTTGTTTCTAAATGGTAGAAGATGTGTGAAATCTCACCTCTAAATTAGTCACAAGGGAATACATTATTCCTTTTACAGTGAGTAATTTGAAAAATAAGATAAACTTCAGTATTATTTGAAACTCAACATGCATAAATTTAAGTTCAAGACTAAAAACACACTATTTATGAAAGACCCTGGGTTAGAATATTCCATAAACAAATATAATCTCATATTTCCAAGTAACTAGGCACAGCAGGTACCAAATTTTACACCCTCACGCATATACATTTCTGTAAGACTTTGCCTGTTAGTCTGAAGCTAGTTTTATATATATCACATTATAATCGGAGAGTCTAATATCCATGGTAAGTTATACATGATGCACTTGATTGAATTCTAAAATGTTAAAAAGGATTATGAACAGATTAATTTGAATAATAAATTTAATTTAAAAATCCATAATTAGGCTTTATAGTTTCTTTTAGGTAGTTTTTGGTTCTTGTTTTTCTCACTTGCATAACCCTGGCTAGGACTCTGTTCTTTCAAAGAATATGTTGAGAAAAGCAACAGCTAGACTTCAGTATCCTAATGCTTGAGGCTTCCAAACTGTCTCCATAGATGAAAACCTCTGTTAGGAGAAACGTGGACTGTGTGAAGAAAAACAAATGTAATTCAAACCCCGAGCTAAGAGCAATGCCCTGAAGTGAGTCTGACAAATTATGCAACAGTGGGGGGACACAGCTCCTTTGTATTTCTAGTTGACGCTTAAGATTCCATCCTTCTCTTACACTATGTGTTTATTACAACATTTATCATTTTCACTCTTATTCTTTTCAACTTGATTGTAAAATAAAATTCTAAATACAAACTTCTCCCTTATATGCAGTCCTTTCTCCAAAGAGAACAGAAGCTCTGAAAAGATTTCTTTGGGAAAAAGTATGTTCGGAATGGTTCTTTTAACTGTCTCATGAATTATCCCCAAAATCTGTGCATTGAATAATAGGCAGGTGGGAACTGAGGCAAAAAAAAAAAAAAGTGTTATCTTTTTTCTTTTCATCTCCCTTTATCAGAGTACAAGGTATCTAGAGAGGGAAATGGTTACACATTTTCACTTTTATATTCTTTTTTTCCAAAAGGTATTCAAATAGTCACTTTGCCTTGGGCAAAACTGCTCAAAACATAGAAATAAAAACCAAAACCAAAGATACACCAGTACCTAAATACTTTAGCTATCTACAAAATCAGATATCTGGCAAAATACTAGTTGAGATAATAGTAGAGAAACATGTAGTACACAGAAAAGCCTTCTGAGGAGTCTGTTTTACTTCAGCTAATGCATTTTAATTAGGAGAGATCTCAGTTTTTATTTTTCAATTGAGTGAATATTTTATATATTAAGAATATAAATAAAACCTTTTTCTGTCACTCAGGCTTCCAGTATTTTCTCCTGTTTGTTATTTAATTTGTTTAAAGTTTTTATTTTTAAATTATAGAAGTTTTACATAGTTGTACTGCCCATTTATGACCCATTGTCAAAACTAGCCATTTTTAACTTGATGCTTTCTGCTTTGGGTGTGATGATTAGAATGGCTAATCTACCATCAATATTATATAACTATTCTAAATATACTCTTCTCTTTCCTTTATGGGCTTACTTTTTTACATTTGACTTTTTAAAAAAAGATTTTATTTTAGAGAGAGAGTGTGTGTGCAAGTGTGGGGGAGGGGAGGGGCAGTGGAGGAGGGAGAGGAACAAAGAGACTTTTTGTTGAGCCTAGAGCCTGACATGGGGCTCGATCTCACAACCCTGAGACCATGACCTGAGTTGAAATAGTCAGTTGCTTAACCAGCTGAGCTACCCAGGCATCCCACATTTAACTTTTAAATTTATTTTAATACATAGTAGGATATAGGGATCCCACATTTCTCATATATTAGGAACACCACCCCCCCCCCCCCAGACACACACACACACAGAAACAAATATTTTTAGAGCATATTACATCCTCTTGGTTGGAGTCTTCAGATTAATTCTTATAGAGTGAATTAGGAGTTCAAAGAGTTTGTGATAGATCAATAATCTTTATTTTAGAATTAGGTAAATTTCCCCTAATATGTCATTGTTTTATTTAGGGATTTTAGGAATTTAGGAATTTGTTTATTAAGTTTCTTATTTTATGAGCAGGAATTAAACACTGAGGTAACTAGATTACAGAGCTGCTGTTTCTACCCTCAAGCTCATGGTTTAGTTAGGGTGGAGGTGGGGGTCTGAATGCAAGCAGATAACCTCCATAGCACGTCTTAAAGGTTTTGCCATTAGGATCTGTCTAAATAACCTTTGCAGCAGTGAGGTTTCCCGGAGGAGGGGATATTTGAGCTCTGTCTTGGAGGATGAATAGGGATTCACCAACAAGTCAGAAGAAGAGGGCATTCCAGCTTGAGAAGCAGCAACTGGCAACATGCTGCCTCCTCTTGTGCAGTAGGCCAACACATTGAAGAAATTATGAGAAGTTTGCTATAATTCCAATAAATATGCCAGAAAATATATTGTGCTTGGGAAAATCAATCTTGTGGCTATATAGAGGAAGTATTAGAAGACAAGAGAAAGTTGAGGTTATTGATTGAAAGTTATTTTAATAACCCAGGTGACATATGATGAGTCTCTGAAATTTAGTCATAGCAATAGGGATGACGAAGGGAATAGAATAGAGAAGTACTTGGAAAAAGTAGACTCCCAGGTTTTTTGTTTGGTAAACAGAATAGATGGTGGTACTAAAGCCAGGATATATGTTACAGGAGGTACGGCAACTTTGGGAGATCACTTATCTCTGGAGATACTGAGGTTTTTGTTTTTGTTTTAAGATTTATTTAGAGAGAGAGAGAGAAAGAGTGGGGGGGGGAGGGGCAGAAGAAGAGGGAGAGAGAAGCAGTCTCCATGCTGAGTGCAGAGCCTGATGTGGGGCTGGATCTCATGACCCTGAGATCAGACAGCCGAAACCAAGAGTTGGACGCTCAACGAACTGTACCCTCCAGGTGCCCCCGCAGATACTGAGTTTTAATCACCTAAAGACCATTCAATCAACACTTGGTTATTGATATCTAGAATACAAAAGCGACACTTGAGCTGAAATTAAATCTTTGGAAGTCATGGATTTATAAAATTGAGAATCCTAACTCAAATGTCTACAGGGTAAAGTTGCTGCATAGACAAGGTAAATGAGAGAAGTGCATGATAATGGTGACGACTGTCATGAGCTGGAGAGAGCATGCCCATCTGAGGGGCAGCTGCTTCTCAGCAATAGTAGATTGTTGATGTCGGACTGTGGGCCCAGTGCTGCCAGCTTTTTTATTTTTTATTTTATTATTATTTTAAAGATTGTATTTGTCAGAGAGAGCACAAGCAGGGGGAGCCACAGGCAGAGCAGGCAGAGGGAGAAGCAGGCTCCCTGCTGAGCAAGGAGCCTGATGTGGGACTCCATCCCAGGACCCTGGGATCATGACCCGAGCCAAAGGCAGATGCTCAACCAACTGAGCCACCCAGTCGCCCCCAGCTTTTTTATTTTTTAAGAGAAACCAGAAACCTGGATTTTTTTATGAGCTCTCCTAATTTCTAACTAGTTTAAGATTTTAAAAAATTACTTTTTGAGCCAAAACAAATTAGTTGGCCAGTCACATCAAGTCAATGGACACTTCTGTTGTAGATGGTAATGCAAATTGTAAACTTAAATAAAATTCCTAAGAAAAATGGAGTCTAAAGTGAGAAAAGGAGAACCTCATAAAAACCTCAGATTGAAAACTCATAAAAACTTGAGGTTGAAGAGAAAGGCTTGGACCAGACACTGTGCAATGTAACTCATATATTTTTAGTGGTGGGAGAGTAAAAGTAACGTTTGATTTTGTAACATAGAGATGTATGTCATGAGAAATTCTGAGAAATTCGAGTACCAGCTTCAGATAAGTCCACAATTGTGGCAATCCTCTTTCCTTTCTTTCAACTCACACCCAGCCATCCCACCATCATTTCAAATCTTCACTATCTTCTGCCCTTCACCTCTAACCCCAGCCATCCCCTCTTTCAGTTGGTGACCTCATCTTGTGCTTTACATAGAAAATAGAAGCTATCAGAAATTTCTCATACCCCTGATACTAAACTTATTATTCTCTGCTCCTCTCTCCTGTCCTCCGCCCTCCGGTTCCTCATGAATTTTATAAGCTTAAAGACTTCTCTCTGTGATATATTCAGCCACTCCGTCTGTCTTTCCTTAGATTTATATATGTTCAGGCCTCTTTGATTAACAAGACTGAGAAACAAAACAACCACTCCTAGTCCCACAAGTTTCTCTTGCCTACTCTGGTTATCTTTCCTCCCTTTTATAGCCAAAGTTCTTGAAAGAATTGGATACACGCCCTGTTGCTAGTTCCTGTCCTCCACTCACTCCTTAGCCTATCTGATCTAGCTTCTGTTTCAAAATCCTACCAGACTCTCTCTTGCTAAGGTCACCAGCTACTAAACCCAGTGAAGGTTTCAGCTCTCACCTCTCTGTCCTCTTTGTGTCATTTGACTCTGCCACTCCACTCTTTGTGACCCATGGTTCCCCTGGCTTCTGGTATATCGGGCTCTCCTGGGCTTCCTCCTACTCCTTCTTTAGATCACACCTCATTCTTCACTTCCCCTGGGAACCCTGACTTTACTGGTTCAAATCTCACTATTATATGCTCTCTGAGGGCAATAAAACTCTCCTTTGTAACAATTTTCACTGTGAAATTTTATATTTGTCTGTGTGCTTTCCTCATAAACTGAAGAAAAGGAGTAAGCATGCTAGGTTTTCTCATCCCCATATTGAAGGCCTAGCCCAGGTAACCAGTTGAAGGACTGGGGGCTTAATAACTATCTGTCTAGTGGATGAATGATTAACTGAAAATGAATTAACGTAAAACCTGGAACTACAGAGAATAGAGGCTGCCTCACTTGTCTAGTACATGAGGAAATAATTAGAAAACAGGTTCATTTGAAGTTATTTCATATTTGGATCATTTTCATGTTAAATTTTTGTTGAACATATACCAAACACATATTTCAAGAATTTATCTAAGCAGAGTTGTTTCAATCTATTTAATTTTCAATCACTTTTAGCTTTAGTTTTTATTCTTCAACCCACATTTAATATTTAATATAACCTCTAGGTAGCATGACATAAAAATGAATAAGGCTTTCTCTTAAAGGCATAGTTTTTTCTTCTTTATATATTTAATATCAAAACTTAGAAACAAAATTTAAATGCCCATTTATTTAAACAGCTGCATATGCAGAGAGGATATCTATAAGAATGATAAATAACAAGCAGAAATCTTAAAAAAGGTATTTGAGATCATATTGAAAACCTTTTACTTTACCCAAAATACTTTTACATCAACAAATATATCCATGTAAAGAGTCTATATCTAGAAAAGTATATAAGTCAGTTAAGTGTCTGCCTTCAGCTCAGGTCATGATCTTGGGGTCCTGCGATAGAGCCCCGCGTGGGGCTCCCTGCTCAGCGAGGAGTCTGCTTCTCCCTCTCTCTCTGCCCTTCCTCCTGCTTGTGCTCTCTCTCTCTCAAGTGAATAAATAAAATCTTAAAAAAAAAATAAAGGATCTATATTTAGAGACTGGTAGGAGTAAACACTTGCAGTATGAGGAATGGACCAAATATTATTGTTTATGATCATCAGCTATATTCATTCAATGAGCAATTTGAGCACTTGCTATTAGCCAAGATGAACTAGGTCAAGTCTTCAAGACTAACTGGATGTGGGATTAAGCATCAGGGAGAGGAAGAGATCAAAGAGAACACAGAGGTTTCTATATGTGTTGATTGGGGAGAATGAACAGAAATCATTCTGGAAGTTTTCAATTAGGGCCACCAATGTGTAACTAAATTAAAACATGTTGAAAATAGTCCTACAGTGAGAATTAGAGATCTCTTGCTTATAAATATCATTTTGGTAGTAACTGATACATCAATGATGGGTGAAGGTCAGGGGTCAATCAACAGTGTTTGGATGTCATGGAGGGGTCAAGATGCATTGCAGATGAAAAAGGCCTTTGGATTTTCTAATTAAATACATAAGAGAGTCTAGTATATGTATTTGGAGTTACGAAACAGCATTTTTCTGGGAACTGAATGTGTCAAATCAATTCAGTCTATGACAGGACAGCACGTGTTCAGATCCCAGTTTTGTCATCTTTGATATGTGACATTAGTCAAACTAGTTAACCCCCCAATGACTCAGAGTTTCTCATCTGCAAAGTAGAGATAATAATACCTGCCTTCTAGGGAAGCCTGGGTGGCTCAGTCGGTGGAGCATTCGACTCTTGATTTTGGCTCAGGTCATGATCTCAGCGTCCTGGGATCAAGCCCTGCATCAGGCTCCATGCTTAGTGGGGAGTCTGCTTGAGATTCTCTCTCCTTCTCTTTCTGCCCTTGCCCCCTCTCTAAAATTAAAAAAAAAAAAATCTTAAAAAAATAATACCTGCCTTTCAATATTTGGGAAAGAATTAAATAAGGTATTCAGTGTAATATCTTTCACATAGTAAGAGCCAAATATATAGCATTGATAATGATGAGGACAACCATCTCTGTTTATGGCAGGGCCAGGACAAATAGAGTAGAAGGAGACTTTGATTCAACATAGGGATGAGATTTAAAAGGCCAAGTTGTCTAGATGGAGGAGTGTACTATAGGATGTAATGAATTTCACATTATGTGAAATTTACTAGATGGAAGGACTAGATAGTCCTTTGACAGGAAGTTGACAATGGGGTTTGAGGCATGAGATATAGGTTAACATTCTAATTTTATGACTATATTCCCCTAAGGAATAAGAGATAGATGTGGGGTACCTAATTTGGGGAAGAGGGGAAAGGAGACAACTTTCTTATAGGATTAATAGAAAATTTGATATACTATTTCACAGCAAAAACAAATGATCCCCAACTGGACAATGACAATTTTCTGGTCAGACGCAGAGTGGCAGCTATTATATGCAAACACATCCCCATGCCATCTCTGCCCATTCATTGATTTTTATGAACAACAGCCTTGTTTCTTTTACTGTAAGGTCAAATCTTTAGGAGAATAAAAAGAAATTCCTTTTCAAAAAAGGTTGGGAGCTCTATTTTATGGAAATGACAGTATATGTCATTTCCTAGGAAAAACTGAATTTTGAAAACAGCACTTGGGTGATTAATACTAGTGTTACTGAAAAATTATTCAATTAAAGAATTACCTACAGAAATGTTTTAAAGGGCAACTCCAAAGTTATTTCATGCTACTCTCAATTTTTGACCTCTATGCAGAAAGAAGTACTTACTAATGTGGCCATTTCTGAAGACTGTTCTTTTAATTGTTTTTAGAGCAGTGGTCATGAGTGACTAGAGCCAACCCCTTTGGTCTTTTGACAATTCATATTTACTCTTGAGATGACTGGAACTAAAAGTGCAAATTCTGGCTATAAGTCTAAATGATATTCACAGTCCTGGACTATCACAAGCTCCAACAAAGAACTAAGGGATTTTAAACATTAAGACAAGATTTAGCATGACATTATTCTTCTAAGGAAAGCATTTCAGATAAATCTTTCTAGTCTCTAGATCTTAGGTCGAGGATGGTCTGTGCAATAATCCCTCAGAAGAAAACCTTGAAGGAGCCCTATTTTTCCTTATAGTATATGAAACATGAGCATATGAAATCGTCTTTATACACACATCACCTCTAAAATCTCCAGGGGAAGAACTCTTACAGCTATAAACATACTAAAGTATAAACATACTAAAGAGAACTGTTCTGGATCTGATTTCCTCCTAGGCTAGCAGACTTAGAAAATGGATTTATAATTTACTCACAACACATCCTGAGTGCATCATTACATATATAGGTCTCCAAAGACAACACTCCTTACGTTCTGAATGGGAAATAAGATAATCAGGATTACTAAAGTCTTCTAGGGCCATCTCAAATCACACCCTATATCTTGAGTTGTAACTAGGGGAAGTGCAGCAAAGTAACTACTTATTCATGTAGGGGTGAAGAATTGAAACAAATCCCTTTATTCCTGCAGAGTAAATAAGGCTGTGTAGCAACATGTTAGCAACTTGGCATTCTGAGATTTAATACTCACTGTTCTACATAATTTTGTGTGATATTATTAGACACTGACTGGAAAAGTTTTATAATTCCACTGAGGCATAAATTTGACTTGACTATACTGAGAGGCTGGGAAGTTTGGATTAACTAGTGAGCAAGTGGATGAGTCCAACTGACTACTCAGTATTCACATCTCATGGCTTATTAGTCTTTCTTCTTGGTCATATTTGTAATAACTGGAATGAAAATATTTTATAATTTTAGTTATGAAATCTAGCCATGAAGAAAAAAACATGGTGGAATTTCAAACTGAGTTTAATGCATGCTTACTGTTGATGGAAATGCAATTGGATCATGTTCTTGTTTTTGTCCCCAAGCTTTTTAAACTTGTAAATTTAGAGATTTTCCAAGGCCTCATCTTAAGAATATCTCTTAAAAATACAAGGGATTAATTGTATCTCTTTAGAAAAGTATAAAACAGGTCAGGACACGTGGAAAAGAGTTTGAGGTTAAGGAATATAATTTCACTTCTGCCTTCCAGGCAGTCCTCAGGTGATGTCTTCTTTTTCCAATGTTGATTTGATCTTTTAAAATATTTATTTGAAGGACATAAACATGATCAAAAATCCCCTTTTGTAGGATCATCTTAAATGTTACCTTACAGAGAGAAAATACTTAAAACATTTCTTCATTTCCACCAATAAAATTCAATTAACTCTAATAATGGTATAACTCATCCTGAAAATCAATTCCTAACAAAACGTTTTAGAACAAAACATTTTAGTATGAAACCAATGTTGATGCCAGTTGATAAAGAATTATTTACCATTTCATAATATAGAAAATGTGATGATTTTTTTCTATCAGAGCAACTTCTGATTTGATGTAAAATAAATTCAGTGGTTCCTCATTGACTTCAGGATAAGGCCCATACTCCTTCACAAGGCCTTTAAGGCCTTTTATTGCCTTCCTTTGGAGCCTCACTTCCTGCCACACACCCCAGCTCACATTTCTCCAAGCTCCAGTCATACTGAAATACTTGCAGTTCCCAGACCTTCAGGAGGCCTTTGTTTAGGATGCCTTGTTTGTCTGAAATTCTAAACTCAGTGCTGTTTTCTTGAGCAACAATCTTTCTACAATTTTCCTCCAAAACATGTCTTCCAAGAGGCCCAACAACTCTGCCAGTCTGGGTTCGTTGTTCCTCAAGACCTTTCCCAAGCACCCCATTGCCTCTATTTATGGTAGCATTTTTGATGCAGCCTGATAGTTGTCTATTTATCAGTTTCCCTCATTCATTCATTCAAATATTCCACAATATTTAATCAACATCTACCACATGACAATCACTATTGCAGGCACTGAGGATACAACAATGAACAAAAAAAGTACCAGTTATCATGAAACTTAACTTCTAGTAGGGACACAAAAAAAACAACACATAAACAAATAACAAAATGCCAGGCAATCTTAAGTGCCATGAAGAAAAATAAAACAGGGTAAGGTAAATAGGGAATAAGTTAATTCTGGTGGGGAAACTGGTTGCTTTTAGAAAGGAAGTGGTTTATTTTTTTAAAAGTGGTCTTCGGAGATCTTTTAATGAGATGACAGATTTTTTTGTTTTTATATAGATTTGAAGTAAGAAAGGAAAGCAATACTGGCATTTAAATGAAATTGTGTACTAGGCAGAGGAAACTAATTGCAGACTGGAGAACATGTATTTCTGGCATATTTGGAGGAATAGCAAGGAGGACAGAATGGTCATTGTACATTGTGTAAGGGAGATAGTTGTAGGAGATGATACTAGAGAGGTATCATGGGAATGTTCAAGTAGGACAATGGTTCTTGACAAGGCTATACATTAGAAACAGCTGGGAAGTTTTTAAAACTATAGGACAGCCCAGTATCATCCCAAAAGATTCTAATTTAAATTAATTGGGGTGGAGTCAAAACATTTGTATTTGTTGTTGTTTTTCCTATCAGCTTTTTTGCCCAACGTTTAATAAACTTTTAATTTTAGAATAGTTTTAGATTCATAGAAAAGTAGCAAAGATAGTATAGAGATTTCCTGAATATCCTCACCCAGTTTCCCCTGTTGTTAACATCTTGCATTACCACATTACCATTTATTATAGCCAAGAAAGCAACATTGGTACATCAAATTTAACTATGCTCCCCAATTTATTAGGATTCCACTTCTTTTTCAATTAGTGTCAAGTTCTATTCTAAGATGACACTCAGATGTCGTTTACTCCTTATGCCTCCATAGTGTCCTCTGGTCTGTGATAATTTCTTGGGCTTTCCTTATTTTACATGACCCTGATAATTTTGAGGGATACTGTTCAGGTGTTTAGTACAGTACATCTGATGTTTTTCTCATGTTTGGCCTAGAGTTAAGGGTTTGGGGAAAGAATATTGCAAAGTTGAAGTAGCCTTTTCATCACATTGTATCAAGGGTACATGTTATCAACATGACTTACCATTGATGATGTTAACTTTGATCACTGGACCAAGATGGAGTTTCCCAGACTCTACACTGTAAAGTTTCCCACCTCCCCTTTCCCATACTCTACTTTTTGAAAGTAATTCACTAAGTATAGCCCACATTCAAGGGAGGGTAGGGGTGAAGTTAAAGTTCACCTTTTGATAATTTTAAAGAGCTCCCAGGGTGATTCTAGTGTGTAGTTGATGATGGGCATTCTAGGCCACTTTAGGGTGTGACCTATATTCTGAATGAGATGGGAAGCCATTGAAGAATTTTGGGCAGGTGAGTGATGTGAAATGACTTATGACTTCAAAGTTTTTCTCTAGCTGCTTAGTGGACTATGGAGACAAGGGCAGAAGCAGTGAGATCAGTTAAGAGGTTATTATAAGAATTTAGGTGAAGAGATGATAGGTTTGGGGACTAGAGTTGGCTATGAGCTCCTTAGGAAATGGACCAGGATTTCTATATACCTTCAGAGCCCAGCTCATGCCCAATATATATAACAGATGCACAATAAATGTTGCAGGAATGATTGTGAAACAGATAGTTCATATATTGTTCTTTGGGAGGCAGCACAGCTCAAAAAAGTAGTAAGGTAAGGAGTCTGAGAAGGTTCTAGAAAATAACATGGCTTGTATCATTTATGCAATTGAGAAACTGAAAACTTATATTACTTATCTATAAAATGGAAATAACAGTCCTTCATAGAGTTATCAGTGGGGATAACTAATAAGAGTATTCAAATATAAGGGATTCCCTGTATACTGCTGATAACCTGCCATGATTTGCCAAGCTTTACGCACATCCATGTACAATAGTGATAAAGAAGGTGAGATCTGGAGTACTATGTCTTGGTTCTTATCCCAGTATTAGTACTTATTACTTGGACCAAATTATATCACCTCTCAGTTTCTTCATCTTGGAAACAAAAATAATAGTCTCATAAGATTGTTGTGAAAATTAAAAGATATAATACAAAAAAGGTGCTTAGAATAATTCCTGGCATACAATAAGGTCTCAATATGTAAACTACTACTATTGTTGTTTCATCTTTAGAGTATGTATTTCATGTTCTCAGAACATTTTCTCACTTATTCCTAGTGTGCTGGATAGCCTGTTTCCCCTCCAGATCCATTCTCCACCCTGCACTGTGCCTGGGTAGCTGATCTATACAGACTGTGTCAAGATGGTGCCCTGTTGGGAGGCAATCACAGGACATGATAAGGTGAGAGGAGAATGATGGTAGGATATAAATCCCCCAGCATCCTCCCCACCTGCTATCAAGTTGACACTGGCTCTGTTTTCCTTTGGACATCCTTGGATCATGGCCAGAAGCCCTCTCTACAACTCTCTTTCTTTTTCCAGTAATCACTTTCTTTCCTTGCCCTTGAAGGCCAAGGGGTGGTAAGGGCTCTCCTTTATTCCTAGCCCAGGGCATTATCCCTCTTTCACATATCTTCTCACACTCTAAAATAGTCCCTTTATTAGAATCTTCAATTACCTAGTTTGGGTGTACATTGATTTCTTGTTGGAATCCTGAAGAATACACCCAGAAATAGGCATTATTCCCATTTTGCAGGTGATAACACTGAAGCTTTAAAAGAATCCTTCCAGGATAATAAAAATTGCAAAAATTTCATGGCTAGGGAGCCATGAGTTAAAATCCTGTATAAATTTGAACAAATCATTTAAACTCCTTTTGCTGTCTGAATCCTGTAACTTCTTTTTAGCTGTGTGAGTTTGGACAGATTATTTAAATTCTCCATAGTTCAGTATTCCCTCATGCAAAATAGCCCCAGTAGATAGGATTTCTGTGAGTATTATAAATGATAATACATTTAAAGTAATCCTCATAGTCCCAGGTACAGAATGGTTACTAAAAAATGCTAGTTTCATGCCCCAAGAAGTCCCCACAAGTCACAGTCTTTGGTAAAATTTTGGATATAGTTTGGTAATTTCTGACTCAATTGTCAGTAGTCTGAAGACTAAACTTGTTCATTTTTATTATTTTCTAAGTACACCTTTGTATGCACTATTATCAAGTAAGATTCTTGTAGGCCTTCCTTGTTTTAGTTTTTTTTTTTTTTTTGCAAAAGTATAGAATTATGCTCTAATGTCCAAGAAATACTTCTACTTTATATCTCAAAGTAGTAAACTTAGATAAATATTATGAAAACAAAATTTTTCTGTTAGCTTTATAATTTAAAATGTTCTTGGCAGGTTGGTCTAGTATAGAAAGTTTTCATCAAAATGATTTTACTAATGATTATAGCAAGCAATGCTAAATCTCCCTTTTAGATAGCCTTTTCCTATTGGTATATTTGATAATTGCTTATCTTACACAGAGGGACAGATTTAATTCAAAGCTATTTCTGAAAGCTTCTCAGAAGATGGAGAATGACCTTTCTGCGCAGAATTTGATTTGAAATAACTGTTTCCACTTTGGGATTTTCAGTTATTATCAGAAATATTTATAATCCAATTGTCAATGGGAGTGTCATTGGACTGTGTTATTGAATCCAAAATTTTGTCCAATGAGTATATTGATTGGAATATGTCAGCTTAAGGAACATTAGTTTTGTTACATTTAACATAGCTGTCACTTAGAGATCTCACAGAGTGGTGCACTGGGCCTGATCATACCAGGAAAAAAAATAAATTGCTTGTTTAAAAAAATATATATATTTAAGGCTGTCAGACTGCCAATTTAGAAAGAGAAGTTGTCTTCTTTATTTTTTTTATTATAGTTGACACACAATATTACATTAGTTTCAGGTGTACAACTTAGTGATTTGAAAAGTTTATGCATTACGTTGTATTCACCACAAGTGTAGCTACCATCTGTCCCCTTACATCTCTATTACACTATCATTGACTGTATTCCTTATGCTGTGCCTTGTATTCTTGTGACTTAATCATGCTATAACTGAAATCCTGCTTTGGCAAAGCTCTCCCCTCTGGCAACCATCAGTTTTTTTCTCTGCATTTATAGGTCTGATTCTACTTTTTGTTTATTCATTCGTTTTTTGTTTGATTTTACTTATGAGTGAAATCATATGGTATTTATCTTTCTCAATCTGATTCATTTCATTTAGCATAATACCCTCTAGACCCATCTGTGTTGTTGCAAATGGCTTGTCTCATCCTTTTTTATGACTATGTAATACACCATTGTATATATTTGCCACATATTCCTTATGCATTCATGTATTGATGGGTACTTGGTTTGAGTCTATTTCTTGTCTACTGTAGATAATGCTGCAATAAATATGGGAATGCGTGTATCTTTTTGAATACTGTTTTGATCTTCTTTGGGTAAATGCCTAACAGTGGAATTATTGGATTATATGGTAATTCTATTTTTAATTTTTTGAGAAATATCCATACAGTTTTCCACAGTGACTGAATCAATTTACATTCCCACCAACAGTGCATGAACATTCCTTTTTCTCCACATTCTTGCCAACCCTTTTTGTTTCTTGTCTTTTTGATTTTAGCCATTCTGACAGGTGTGAGGTGGTATCTCATGGTGGTTTTGATTTGCATTTCCCTAATGTTGAGTGATGTTGAGCATCTTTCATGTTTCTCTTGGCCATCTGTATATCTTCTTTGGAAAAATGTCTATTCACAGTTCCTCTGCCTATTTTTAAATCAGATTGGTTTTTGTTTTTTGTTTTTATGTTGAGTTGTATAAGTTCTTTATATATTTTGGAAATTAAACCCTTATCAGATCTATCATTTGCAAATATCTTCTCCCATTCAGTAGGCTGTCTTTCTGTTTTGTTGATGGTTTCCTTTGCTGTGCAAAAGTCTTTTGTTTTAATGTAGTTTCAGTAGTTTATTTTTGTTTTTGTTTCCCTTGCCTTAGGAAACATAACAGGAAAAATATTTCTATAACTGATGTCAGAGAAATTACTGCCTGTTTCTCTTCTAGGATTTTTATGGTTTTGAATCCCACATTTAGGTCTTTATCTTTTTTGAGTTTATTTTTATGTAAGATGTAAGGAAGTTATCTAGTTTCATTTTTTTATATGTAGCTATCCCACTTTTTCCAGAACCATTTATTGAAAGATTGTCTTTTCCCCATTGTATAGTCTTGCCTCCTTTGTCATAGGTTGACTATAAAATCATGGGTTTATTTCTGGGATCTCTATTCTGTTCTATTGACCTGTGTGTCTATTTTTGTACCAGAACCATAGTGTTTTGATTACTATAGCTTTGTAGTATATCTTGAAATTGAAATATATCTTGAAATACCTTTATTCTTTCTCAGGATTGCTTTGGCTATTTGGAGCCTTCTGTGGTTCTGTACAAATTTTAGTATTATTTGCTCTAGTTTTGTGAAAAATGCTTTTAGCATTTTGATAAGGATTGTATTAAATCATTAGTTGCTTTGCATAATAAGGACATTTTAACAATATTAATTCTTCCAGTCCATGAGAATGACCTATCTTTCCATTTGTGTCATCTTTAATTTCTTTCATCAGTGTTTTACAGTTTTGGAGTACAGGGCTTTTTTCACCTCTTTGGTTAAGTTTATTCCTAGGTATTTTATTCTTTTAGGTGCAATTGTAAATGGTGTCTTTTTTAAAATGCTCTTTTGTTATTAGTGTATAGAAATGTTACCAATTTCTAGGTATTAATTTTGTATACTGCCACTTTACTGAATTTATTTATTATTTCTAGTAGTTTTTTGGTGATGCCTTTAGGGTTTTTTATGTTTAATATCATGTCTGCAAATAGTGACAGTTTAACTTCTTTACCAATAGGGATGCTTCTTACTTCCTTTTCTTGTGTAATTGCTGTGGCTAAGACTTCCAGTACTATGTTGAATAAAAGTGGTGAGATTGGACATCCTTGTCTTGTTTCTGATCTTAGAGGGAAAGCTCTCATTTTTGCACCATTGAGTATGATATTAGCTGTGTGTTTTTCAGTATATGGCTTTCATTATATTGGGGTATGTTCCCTCTAACCCTATTTTGTTGAGAATTTTTATCATGAATGATTGTTGAATCGTGTCATATGCTTTTTCTGCATCTATTGAGATGATCATATGGTTTTTATTCTTCATTTTGTTGATGTGGTGTGTGACACTGACTGATTTGTGAATATTGAAACACCCTTGCATCCCCAGAATAAATTCCACTTGATAGGGGTGAATGATCTTTTTAATGTATTGTTCTATGTGATTTGCTAATATTTTGTTGAGGATTTTTGCATCTATGTTCATCAGTGATATTGGCCTGTAGTTTTCTTTACTTTTTTTTTTTTTTAATGGTATCTTTTCCTGGTTTTGCTAAAAGGGTAATGCTGGCTTTGTAAAATGTATTTGGGAGTTTTCCTTCGTCTTTTATTTTTTGGAATGATTTGAGTAGAATAGGTACTAACTCTTCTTTAAATGTCTGGTAGAATTCACCTGTGAATCCCTCTAGTCCTGGATTTTTATTTCTTGTTAGCTTTTTGACTACCAATTCAATTTTGTTCATTTTAATCAGTCTGTTAAGATTTTCTATTTCTTCTTGGTTCAGTTTTAGAAGATTGTATGTTTCTAGAAATATATCCATTTCTTCCAAGTTGTCCAGTTTGTTGGCATATAATTTTTTGTAGTATTTTCTTATAATTCTTTGTATTTCTGTGGTATGAGTTGTTGCTTCTCTCTCACTTCTGATTTTATTTATTTGGGTTCTTTGTCTTTTTTCTTGATGAGTCTAGCTAAGGGTTTGTCAATTTGGTTTTCTTTAAAAGAAGCAGCTCTTGGTTTCATTGTTTTTTTATTTTTATTTTTTAGTCTTCATGTCATTTATTTCTGCTCTGATCTTTATTATTTTCTCTCTTCTACTCACCTTGGGCTTTGTTTGTTCTTTTTCTAGTTCCTTTAGGTGTGAGGTTAGATTATTTATTTGAGCTTTTTCTCATTTCTTGAAGTAGGGCTGTATTGCTGTATACTTCCCTCTTAGGACTGCTTTTGCTGTGTTCCAAACGTTTTGGAACATGTGTGTCATTTTCATTTGTCTCCATGTATTTTTTTTTTTTTATTTCTTTGATTGCTTCATTGACCCATTGGTTATTTTGTGTCATGTTGCTTATCCACATGTCTATGTTTTTTCCAGGGTGTTTTGTTTGGTTTGGTTTGGTTTGGTTTGGTGATATCTAGTTTTATACAACTGTAATTAGAAAAGATGCTTGGTGTGATTTCAGTCTTCTAAAATGTATTAGGTCTTGTTTTATAACCAAATATGTAATCTACTCTAAAGAATGTTCATGTGCTCTTGAAAAGAAGGTGTACTTTGTTTTTGGATGCAATGTTCTATATATGCTTGTTATGTCCCTCTGGCCCAATGTGTCATTCAAAGACTTTGTTTTCTTATTAATTTTCTGTGTGGTTGATCTATCCATTGATATAAGCGGAATGTTAAAGTCCCCTACTATTATGGTGTTGTCATCAATTTATCTCTTTATGTTTGTTAATAATATTTGCTTTATGTATTTAGGTGATCCAGTGTTGAGTATGTAGATGCTTACAATTGTTTTATCCTATTGTTGGATTGATCCCTTTATCATTATGTAGTGTCCTTCTTTGTCTCTTGTTATAGTCTTTGTTTTAAAGTCTATTTTGTTGGATATATGTATTGCTACCCCAGATTTTTTTTTTTCACTTCCATTTGCATGGGGAATGTTTTTCCATCCCTTCACTTTCAATCTGTATGTGTCTTTAGGTCTGAGGTGAGTCTCTTGTGGGCAGCATATAGATAGGTCTTATTTTTATTATTTTTTTTTTATCTATTCCACCATCCTATGTCTTTTTTTGGAGTGGTGAGTCTGTTTACATTCAAAGTCATTATTGATGGGTATGTACTTACTGCCATTTTAAAATTTGTTATCTTATTGTTTTTGTAGTTCTTTGTTCCTTTCTTCTTTCTTTGTGATTGATGAGTTTTTCTAGTGTTATGTTTGGCTTTCTTTCTCTTTATTTTTTTGTGAATCTATCATAAGTTTTGTGGTTTTGGGGGGTTTGTGGTTACCATGAGATTCATATATAACATCCTAAGAAAATAGTCTATATTCAGATGAAGATCATTTAAATTCAAATTTATTCTTAAAAAAAAATGAACTTTCTTTTCCCCCTTTCCTTTTTACTTTCTTTCTCCATGTTTTATGTATATGTTGTTATATTTTACATATTTTTATTTATAATTTTCTAATTAATTATGGCCATTTCTTTTCCACTTCCAGAAGTATTTCTTGTAATACTGGTTTAGTGTTAATAAATTCCTTTATCTTTTGTTTGTCCAGGAAATGCTTTATCTCTCCTTCAAATGTGACTGGTAACCTTGCCAGATAGAGTATTCCTGGTTGTAGATATTTTCCTTTCAGCATTCCCTCTGGCCTATGTCATGCACTCCCTATGGCCTGTGAAGATTCTGCTGAAAAATCAGCTAGTAGCCTTATAGGTTTTATTTTGTAGGTAACTTTTTGTTTCTCTCTTACTGATTTTAAGATTCTCTATTCATCTTTAAACTTTGCCATTTTAATTATTATGTGCCATGGTATAGACCTTCTTGGGTTCATCTTGTTTAGGACTCTTTCTGATGCTTGGACTTGGAGGTCTATTTCCTTCCCTAGTTAAGGGAAGTTTTCAATTATTATTTGTTCAAATAATTTGCCTATACATTTCTCTCTCTTTTTCTTCTGGGACACCTATTATGTGAATGTTTGCTTGATGTTATCCAGAAGATCTCTTAATCTGTCCTCATTTTAAAAAATTCCTTTCTCTTGGGGTGGCTGGGTGGCTCAGTTAAGTGTCTGACTCTTGATTTCAGATCAGGTCATGATCTCAGGGTCATGAGATCAAGCCCTATGTCAGGCTCCCTCTCTCTTCCTCTCCCTTTGCCCCCCCATCCTTCCCATGCTGTCTCTCTCTCTCTCAAAAAAAAAAAAAAAAAGAAAGAAAGAAAAAAGAAAATACAAATTCTTTTCTCTTTTTACTGTTCAGCTTGTGTGTTTTTTATTATCCTGTCTTCTAGATCACTGATACATTCTTCTGCATCCTCTAATCTATTGTTGATTCTCTCTAGTGTGTTTTTTATTCCATTACTGTATTCTTCAACTCTGGTTCTTTTTAATATCTTTATCTCTGTATTGAAAGTCTTACTGAGTTCTTCCACTTTTCAGCCCAATGAGTATCTTTATAATCATTACTTTAAATTTTTATCAGGTATATTGCTTATCTCTGTTTTATTTAGTTCTTTTTCTGAGGTTTTTTCTTGTTCTTTTGGAGCATATTCCTCTCCCCATTTTGCTTGACTCTCTGTGTTTGTTTATATAGATTAGGTGGAACAGCTACTTCTAAATTTGAAGGAGTGGTCTTATGTATGATGTCCCCTATTCAGACACTGTGTCCTTAGTACTTTTGCTGGTTGACTAGCTAGAGCTGTGGCTGTATATGCTAGTTAGTCTTTTAAACTGGCTTTTTACAGAAAGAAGAAAATAAAATAATAAAATAAAATAGATAAAAGAAGAAAAGACAAAGAGAAAACAGAGAAAAAGGAAAAGAAAAAGAAAAAAAGAACCCCAAAAGAACAAAATAAGACAAATTTTAAAAATTAAATAAGATTTTAAAATTTATTAATTAAAAAAAAAGTGGCTTATTTTTCTGTGCCCTAGCACCACAGGGGCTGCCATGGGCTTGAGTACCCTGGCTGGCTGAGGTTGCAAGCTTATTGTGATGAAACAGAGCAGCCCATTATGGTGTCCAGACCATAATGCTGTGGTCTAGGCTTCTATGGTTGAGTGGGAACATAAACCATGTCATTCTCTAGTCCCTCTGACCTGATAGTGTTCATGTAGCTCCATCTCTGTTTGGTGGAGTACTAGTGTTGTCTCATTTATATGCTAGTTGCTCTTTTAAATCATGGCTTATTTTCTGTGCCCAAGGACTGAGGGATCTGTTCCTGGCCCCTCAGTGCTATCCCTCCCCACTGCAGTTCACAGAGTTGGGGGTGGGGCTTCCCTTTTTTACATGTATCCGTCTCTCTTGCTATTCTCTTGCCATTCTATGAATGGTTGTTCAGAAGCTGTTCAGTCAGTCCTCATTTCTTAAGGAGGGTTTGTTCTATTAATAGATGTAATTTAGTGTGTTCCATGGAGGAGGTGAATTCCAGGTCCTCCTATGTCACAGTCTTGGAACACCCCAAATCCTAAAACTGAAGTTGTCTTTTTTTACATTAAAGCTTCACCGTCATGGATTCTAGAGTTCAAAGAGAGTAGAAAGAAAGCTAATGTTAATTGGCTATCCACATGTGCCAGGTATTCTTCATATATTATTTAGATATCCCAACAATCTTGCAATGCAGGAATTACCTTCAGTTCACTGAGGTTCAGACAGTTTGAGTACCTGAGCATAAGTCATCCATCTGAGAAGTGATGGATTTGGGTCTCAGGTGTAGGCTTCTCTGATTTCCAGGCCAAGCTCATTCGACCCCATCCAATCACCAGTTGTTGTCAGTGCAGCAATTTATTAGAGAACAGCTTTTTGAAGAAGTACTAAAAACCTCATCCTTACTTGATATTTAGACCATTTTCTCAGCTTCTAACTCATCTCAGAGCTTTCTCTCCCCATCCAATTGCTCTGTTCTTTATTTAGGGTCTCATCATCTCTTATTTGGATTGTTGCAATACCATTGTAACTCTTTTTCCTGAGCCTAGTTTTGTCCACTCTAATATGTTATCCATATTAATATTTTAAGCACAGAAATCTGATCATTAATCCCTATTGAAAGCCTTCCATGGCCCCAGTCACCAATGAGATAGTCAGAATTCCTCAGTGAATGATCATTCCACAATCTAGCCTCTGCCTACATATCCATCAATCAAGATAATTTCTCATACTCTTTGTTTCAGGCATATGAAATTACCCTAAATCCACCATGCTTTCCCATGCTTCCCAGGGAATACATGCTTCCCTCAATTCACTCCCATCTTACCTGGAGAATGTTTATCTTTCAACTTTCTGATCAAAGTTACCCATCCAATGAAGTCTTCCCTGTCCTTTATGAATGATTTTATGCTCAAGTCAGTATTTCTATTTGTAAGAGCAATACTAAAGTTGTTTCTTTTCATTTTGTCTCCTAACAGATTTTGAGCTCATTGCAAGCAGGGACTGTGTCTAGATGTTCAATAATTATTTATAAACAAATCTATGAAAACCTTTAGAGTCAATTCCTCCTTTTCATACAAATATATTTTCAACCCAGTATTGTGATGCTACACAAACCCCACCAATAATAAGGGTATGTCACTCACATCTCTCCTGTCACTTAACAGATTATTTGTGAAGGAAAAAGACAGTAAGTTTGGGGAGCAACAGACATTTGAAATTGACTGAATAAACCCAAACAAAAATTTCAGGCAAACAATAGTTTTCTCTTTTCTTGAGCAGTTAGATCTCTTGCAACAATTATTTTTTGGTCCCTATTGACCCGCTGGCAAATAATATTAACAAGCTAAGAAATGTAAATGGCAAAATGGAAAGGACATAAGCAAGCAATGGGCATAAGCACTAGATAAGCACTAGACAGGATAATTAGATCCTTAATAATTGAAAATTGATTATAGGCACAATTAAGCAGTCATTCATTCATTTCTTCAATAGAAAATTAGATTGCCTACATTTTTCTAAGCACACATAAAAATGATATAAGAGCTAACACTTGATACTGTGTGACACTGTCATACTCATGGGTGGCATCAGAGCACCCTCTGACCACCAGTGACTCCTAACTAGTTTTCACATCTGTAGCCTCAAGCCTGTGCTGTGTAATACAGGAGCCACAAGCCACATGCAGCTATTTAAATGTAAATTTAAATTAAATTATAAAAATAAAATATTCGGTTTCTCTGTCACACTAATCACATTGAAGTGCTCAACAGCCATATGTGGCTACTGTATTGAAAGGCACAGATGTAGAACATTTCCATCATTATAGAAATTTTTATGGGAAAGCTCTGTAAGCCTTCCAGTTTGCCCTGGACATTCCCACTAAGCTAAGCTTGCTCATGCATGATTCTATCATATCATTTCCTTGCTCAGAAACTTCTGACAGGTTTCTTACGGCCACCAGAACAATGCTTCCCAAAATTTAATGTAAATTTATATTATTTGGAGATCTTGTTAAAATGTAGTCTCTGATTTAATAGGGCTGAGATGAGCCCAAAATTCTCATTTCTACTCTCAGCTCCTGAGTGATGTCAATTGTGTTCCTTCAACCATATTTTGTCACCCTTCATTTTAAAGTTCTCTATCCTTTCACCAGCCCTACCTGATGTCCATCAGCTTCTAGAAAGGACCCTTCTTTGCTCCAGCAACTAAGTTTCTCAATAGTTCCTACTGATAACATTATTCACTCATGCTCTCTTCCTATATTCATCCAGTTCCCTCATCTTCGGGAAGACTCTGTCCAGTGGTTCAAGCCTGCTCAATCACCTATACAGAGGGTTCTCAAATGTCAGTGTGCATAGGGGTCATCTCAAGGGAGCTTGATAACTACTCAAGCACTACCACAGGAGATTCTAGTCATTAGGTTTGAGATGCAGCCCAGAACCACTTATTAATGGACTGCAGATGACTCTAATGACAGCGTTTCCCTAACCAAACTGAGAAATGTTGTCTTAGTATATTCATCTATATAACTGATTTTGATACTTAAAAAATTTACGGATGATCTTACACCGATTCAACTGCTTGTGGTGTTTTTGACTCAATCTATTTAAGTCTAAAAAATGTCTGTGGACTTCAACCCTGATCACTTACTGGAATCCCTTGAGGGAGATTTTTAAATCCTCATGCAGATTCCCTTACCCAAAGATCCTGATTTAATTGGTAAAGGGGTATTCATTATTTTGTTTTTCAAAGCTCTGTATTAGTTTCTTGGGGCTGCTGTAACAGAGTACCACAAATTTAGTGACTTAAGACAACAGAGATTTATTTTTTTACAGTTCTGGAAGTTAGAAGTTCTAAATCAAGGTGTTCGCAAGGCCATGCTTCCCCTGAAGGCTCTATGAAAGAATTTGCTGCATGCATTTCTCCTAGCTTTTGGTGGTTGCTGGTAATCCTTGGCATTCCTTGGTTTATAGCTGCATCACTCTTTCTGTTCTCTTCCTTGCATAGTCTTCTTCCATACAGAGACTATTTCTAAATAAAGATCACATTCACAGGCATCGGGTGTTAGGACTTCTACATTTCTTTTTATGGGACACAATTCAACCTGCAAGCTTCCTAAGTTATTCTAATATGCAACCAGGTTTTAGGAACTATGGGTCTAGACTCAGTGGTTCTGAAACTTGAACACACTTCAGAATCACCTGGGGGACTTGGTAATACAGGGATTGTTCAATCCAACCCCAAGATTTAGTAGGGCTGGGTTGGGCTCAATAATTTACATTTTTGAAATAGATGTATATCTCTCCTGTCCTCAGAGACACAGCATAGTTATCACCTGAGAGCTTAGGAGAAATGCGGAATGTTGAACCCATCCCAGACTACTGAATCAGACACTGCATTTTAACAAGATTCCCAAGTAATTTGAATGTCCATTAAATTGTTCGAAGCATTGTTATATATATTCCAAATAAAATTATTCTTAAATGGCTGGTTGAATTAGCAAGGGATGGATAAATAAATAAATGAATTAATAATGAAGTGAATCCCCAGTGACCTATCTCCTAGGAGACAGAAAGTGGGCCTTATAAATCTATTGACCAAGAAGTTGTCTTAGCAACTGTGAAGAGAATGGTTTGTCACCATAGTGGCTACAAGGAATTTGACTTTTTGTTCTTCAGCAATTGAATGTTCTCTACGTATTTAGCTTTTTCCAGGCTTTAACCAAGAAGTTCCATACTTGTCCTCCCCACCATCCCCCCACCCCTCAGCTCCTTCCCCTCATATTAACATTTTGTGGCTTCACTATCAACACTTTGTTATTTGTGCCAAAATCTGAAATAGGAGGCTGGCTGGAATACAGAGAAACACAGCACAGTGTAGATTTAGTGATGAGCTGGCTCTGGGCCAAAAGGGTAGCAGGTAAGTTTCAGAGTTTCAGCTGAAAAAGAAAGAGAGGCTTTTAGAAAGCTTAGAGCCAAGTCAAAACATGCCATATATGATTTTCTTTTGGCAGATATACTGTAAAATAAGAGTAGACCAAATTCCCCAGGTAATAGTAATTGACCTATAAATGTCATTATTGATAGATTGTGTTTCTGGAAACATTGTTCTAGAGCTAAAGTGCTCATGTGAATCTCAGAAAGGAATTTAGAATCAGGCTTTTAAAGTCTTTTTCTCCCTGTACTACTGATTTCCATTTTCCTCTTTGAGGGTTGCACCTTTTTTTTTTTTTTAATCTTCTAAGCAAGTCATGTACCCAAGCGATCACAGACAGTCATCTTCTAGAAGGCCAAAGTTTTCTTGGAAAAAGTTGTTTTTGAAAGGCCATTGGCTGTCATTTCTTCCTAGAACTATTTCATAGCTGCACTGAATCATTTGATAGAAAGACCATGATAGAGTTCACATTAAGGTTTGCTTTTTTAACCTGCCAAATTGAGGAAAAGTTGATATTTCATTTTAAATAAAATGGGTATTATATGGAGAGGCACAGTTTGATTTCAGAGACCATGTTTCTCATAGACTACATCCTGCTACATGGCTTAAGGAATTTTCCTTTATATTTTGTTGCCTCTTCATCCTCTTATGTAAAACTGGATTAACAAAATTATTGGTCTTTCTCCCAGGTGTATATTAGATCTAAATAGAATACATGTCTAATAACAACAACAAAAAATACTCCCATGTCTTTAGCCATGTAATACAGATACATCTCTATAATCCCCTTTTAATTTAAATTTTATTTCTGGTATGAGCTTATAAAAACAGTTTCTGTTTTCTAAATGCTCAATTAAGGCAAATAGGATTTTTGGTCTGAAATCAGCCAGTTACAGACATTAGTAACTTTAGACTAAAGAACAAAATTAACTATAGATACCTCTTTATGTGTGCACAATGAGAAATGTTCCTTACCCAAACCTAGGATGAAAAATCCTCCTTCTCTTTCTACTTTCTCTACTTGTAAATTGCTGAATCACTGTGTGTAGCAGCCAAGTTCAACTCTACTGGGCATGCCTCTGAGAATTGCCAGGGGCACCCAAGGTCCCTCTGCTATTTCTAGATAACAGGAATAGAAAAGCAGCCGGATACCATACTATAAACAGGTGTGTGTGTGTGTGTGTATGTGTGATTATTATTATTTTTTTTTTCTCCTTCTTAAAACTGGCAGCGACTCTGTATCTCTGTATGTTTATGCAAATCACATATTGTACAATTTGAGCACAACGTAGCGATCTTGAGAAATTATATAGTGTAACTCTAAATTGTAGCATAAAAAAATGTAGATAGCCCTGGCCACAGTTCAGGAGAGTTGGGTGGCGGCTCACTGAGGTATACTGTAAGTCACTTTCCAAAACCAGTGTGAGGAAAAAAAATTGATAAGGATTTTCCTCCTCTCACAGGCTACAGATTAAAGTGAACCACAGGCTACAGGTGAACTCTTTCTTAATGGGAATAAATGCAACATTCTGGTAATAACGTTTTATTGGTTTCCAGCTCTATTACTTAGCACCCATCTTTCTCTTTCCCAAATTAGAAACAAGTCTCTTTAATCCATCCTTGAAAAAGCCTTTTTTATAACCTCTTAATTATTATCCATTAGAACTAGACATAGTAACATAGCAAAGTGTTGATAAGTACTCAATGAAATTACAGATTACTTTACAGATCAAGAATATTAGCTCTACTGGAGAACAGAACCAGCTTACGCTCTGGAAACTGCCTGCCTGGATTTGATTGAATATGGACAATGTGATACTGAGCATGTTATGTAAACTCTCTGAGCATTAGTTTCTTCTTCCCTAATAAAATAATAATAGTATCTATACTGTAGGGTCATTGTGAGAATGAAATGATATAAAACAAAGTTTTTAGCATGGTGCCTAATATATAGTAAATGTTTGTGGATTTGAGCTGGAAAATGGTTATAAGCATTTGCACAATGTACGTACTTACATTGAAAGACTATCTAGTTGAATGCTTCTTAAAATGCTTTCCAGCTAGGTCTTAAAATATCTTGATAATGCAGAAAATTATATTTTATTTGTTACAATGAATTTTTACTCACAACTATTTAATTTAATAAGGGAATGGAGTATTATAAGAAAACTTCTATAGTAAGGAGACAAGGCAATTTTCTGAATTATTTAGGGATAAACCCCCTTTTTATAACATTACATGAAAACTCTATTTTTCATCTAATGGCTTTGAATATTCAGTATATTAAAGTTAAAAAAGTCCTTTCATCTTGGGGAGATTTTGCAAGTGTTAGACCAAAACACACGTTCCTTCTACCTTTGGTTTTCTCCAAATATCCCTACAGGGTATAGATATCATGGCATTATTGTTGATTTATTTAGAATATCTCTTAAATATTTTCATATCTCAAGAGGTCATTGTAAATAACAGGCTGATTATGTGTTGTGAAAATTTGTAGGTTTTATACTTTTGGAAATGATCACATTATTTTTATTTGAATCTCAGAATATACCCAAAAAACACATTCAGTTACTTTATAGCTACAACTCTAAAATGGAATGGAAACTTATTACCATCATAAAAATGGTAACTATTAAACTCAAGAATAATAAACTGGAAAAACTAATAAGGTTTCTGACTGGAATTTTGAAAGGATTTGTTGAAATAAGAAAGGAAGAACTTTTCATATCTAAGAATTTATCAAGAAAAATAATTTTGTAGATGATTTAAGTTATGTCTGCAATGATTTTCAGGATTATGTGATGACTGTGGAAAGAACTGAAATGACCACAATAGAAAGCTAGCTAAATATCCACTAAATCATAACAACCACTCATTATGTAACGCCTCCCAGTAAAACTTAGAACCAATAAAATGGGAGACTGATGCAAAAAGATATTAGAGGGAGGGGGAGGCAGAGGGAGAGAAAGAAAATCTTAAGCAGGCTCCCCGCCTAACTCAGAGCCCAACATGAGGCTCGATTTCATGATCCTAAGATCATGACATGAGCTGAAACCAAGAGTTTGTGGCTCAACTGACTGAGCCACCCAGGCGCCACTATTAATGTATCTTTAAAGGTATAACTGCCAAAGGGACTAGATACTTGAGTTGCCATGGTAATTTTCCTCTTGCCTAATACAGGTATTCAATGTTACAAATATCCCTCCCAGCACTGATTTAGCTGTACCTACAGACTTTGATATGTTGTATAGTTATTTTCATTCAGTTATCTATTTAAGTTTCCTTTGAGACTTCTTCCTTGACCTATGGTTTGTTTAAAAATATGCTGTTAATTTCCAAGTGTTTGAAGATTTTTCTGTTGTTTTTCTCTTGATTGATTTCTAGTTTGATTCCATTATTATCAGAAAGCACACTCTTTATGATTTCATTTCTTTTAAATTGATTGAGGTTTAGTTTATGACCCAGGATATAGTCTATGTTAATGAATACTCCATGAGCACCTAAAGAGAATGTGTACAGTAGCGCCCCCCCCCCTGCTTCTGTGGGACATACATTTCAAGATGACCAGCAAATGCCTAAAACTGCAAATAATACTGAACCCTATATATATACCATGTATTCTCCTATACATACATACCTATGATAAAGTTTAGTTTATAAGTTAGGCACAGTAAGAGATTAGTAATGATAATAATGAAATAGAACAAATACAACGGTATACCATAATAAAAGTTATGTGAATGTAGTCTCTCTGTCTCAAAATATCAGACAGTACAGATGAAGTGAGGTGGGTGACGTAGGCATTGTGATGTAGAATTAGACTATTTGACCTGATGATGATACATCAGTTGGAGGATCATCTGCTTCCTGATCATGATTGACTGCTGGTGACTGAAACTGTGAAAAGTGAAACTGTGGATAACAAGTTTCACTTTTAGGTTGGAATGTAATATAAATGTCAATTAAATCCTATTGGTTGATGGTGTTGTTCAGTTCTTTCTTACCTTTGCTAATTTTCTGCTTAGTTGTTCTATCAATTCCAATAGTTAAGTGTTGAAGTCTTTAACAATAACTATAGATTTGTCTATTTCTCTTTTTGTTCTAACAGCTTATTTTAATGTATTTTGAAGCTCTGTTGTTTAGGGCTATGTTTTCATGGTGGGTCAATCCTTTTATCATTATGTAATGTCCCTCTTTTTCTCTAGTAATTTTTTTGCTCTGATGTCTATCTGACGTCTATCTAATCTATCTCTAAAATTAAGTTTGGCATATCTTTTCCATTGTTTTACTTTCAACCTACTTGCATTATGTTTGAAGTGAGTTCTTGTACACAGCATATATTTGAGTCCTATTTTTAAGTCTAGTCTGCCAATCTCTTTCAATTAGTTTATTAGTCCATTTACATTTAAAGTAATTATTGATATAATAGGGCTTTAGTCTGCCATTTTATTATTTTTTGTTTCCTTTAGGTATATTCCTCTGTTTCTCTCCTGTCTTGCTATAGATTACTTGAACATTTTTAGAAGCTTTCTTATTTTATTCATACTTTTGAGAATATAACTTTCTCAATAGTTTTCGTAGTGGTTGATCTAGGTATTACAATATATATATATCACTTACGACAATATATTGCTATCAAAATTTTACTTCTAGTGAAGTACCAAAAGATTAATTTTATTTAAACCCTTTACTGTCTCTACTTCATAAACATAATTTTCAAATATTTACTTCTAGTGAAGTACCAAAAGATTAATTTTATTTAAACCCTTTGCTGTCTCTACTTCATAAACATAATTGTTTCAAATATTTCTGCATATGTTGAGCATTACAACAGATTGAGTTATAATTTTTTATTCGAGTAACAAATATAATTTAAGAAATTTATGAGGAAAAGCATAGTCTATGGTATTTACCCCTAATTTTACCCATTACATTGTCCTTCTTTCTGAAGCTCTAATCCTATTTCTGTCATCATTTCTTTTCTGGTTGGTGACCTTCTTTTTGCTATTATCTAAGGGGAAATCTGTTAGAAGAAAATTCTTCTTTATTATGCTTTGAGAATATCTTTATTTCTGAAAAATAATTTCACTGAATATAGAATTCAGGGTTCCCTGTTATTTTCTTTCAGCACAAAAAATGTGCCACTTTCTTCTGCATTTTATGGTTCTGAGAAATTCACTGTCACTCAAATTGTTCTCCTCTGCTATCTAACACATTGATTGTCTATGATTGGTTTTAAGATTTTGTTCTTTGTCTTTAGTTTTCAGAAGTTTAATTATCATATGTCTTGGCATGGAATTCTTTGATTTTATCCTATTTAGGATTTGTTTATCTTCTTGGATCTGTATGTTCATGTCTTTTGTCAAATTTAGGAAGTTTTTAGTTATTCTTCAAATCCCCCATTCTTTCTCCTCTCTCTCTGGGACTCCAATAAGACGAATGTTAGCTCTCTATGGCTATGCATGTGTCTGTATGTAGTATTCTCTGTTTAGATTGAATAAATTCTACTGATTTGTCTTAAAATTCACTGGTTTTTTTCTGTTGTCATCTGCATTCTATTGAGTGTATCAAGTGAGTGTTTTTTTTTGTTTTTTTTAGTTTTGGTTATCGTAATTTTTAGTTGTATAATTCTCATTTGGTTCTTTTTAAAAAGATTGTATTTCTTTGCTGAAGTATTCTATTTTTCATTTTTTCCCCAGGGAGTTTATAATTTCTTGTTGAAACAATTTTATGATGGCTGCTTTAAAACCTCATTTAGATAGCTGCAATATAGGATTCCTTTTAAGTATTGGCCCCAGAGACCAAGAGCATTTTTCCTGGTCTGTCTTCCAGCCACACCATGCTGGGAGGCTTCCTACTCTATTTCTGCAAGGCTACTGAGAAAGAGAAGTACCTACCTGAGATGCCTTCTGCCGCTAAATGGAGGGCCAGGAGCTGCCTGTAATCATGGGTTCTGGTTTGCCTTTTGCTTGTGGGGAGAGGGTCCATCCTAGATCTTCTTCTGGTACTGGGAAGAAGGCAAAGAGACACTAGACTTGGTTACCTTTTGACAGCGAGTGGAGGAAGAGCTGCCTGCCTGGATCTTCTGCTGCTAGGTGGAGGGCTAGGAATTGCTGGATCTCATGTGGCTTTCTGTACTGGATAGTGGATCCAGAGGTGTTGGCTCTAGGCTGCCTCTGCCTCTGGGTGGAGGGCCTAGAGACACTGGGCCTGCTGGTACCCCCAATATGAGTGGAAGGGCTTGTTTCTGGCTGTGGGTATGGGACATGGACTAGGCACAGATACTATAATACCTGGACTGAGTTACTCTTTCCTACTTGATAAGTCCTAGATTTAATTTTTTTCCCAGAACTATTCTTCTTGATGTGACCTTCTATTTATTAATGTGACATTCTATTAAGGTAATTTTTCTTCTATTAACATAAACAGTTTCAGTTTGAAGTTTATTATGCTAGATAAATAAAAATTAAAGTTAAGCTAGATGAATAAATTTTAGAGATATGCTAGAAAATATAGTGCTTACAGTTAATATAGTATTGTGCACTTCAAAATTTGTTAGAAGGTAGATCTCATGTTCAGTGTTCTTAACACATACACACACACAGAGAGAAACACAAAGGAACTTTGGGAGGGGTTGGATATGTCTATTACCTTGATTGTGGTCATGGTATCAGCAGTCTTTGTATACATCTAAACTCATTAAATGGTACATATTAAATATGTGTAGTTCTTTGTATATAAATTATATCTAAAACTGTTAAGGGTGATTACTGTTAAGTTTAACTCCATTCTGTATTCTACAGAATTCATTCTGGTTCTACTAGTAAATTAGTGTTATTTTGATGCTGTCTGACAAAGTCTTAATCTCCCATTAGTAACATTGACATTATAAGAAGTAGGCAAAAACCAAAAACCAAAAAACAAAACCAGAATTGTGCTATATATTAACCTGACATATTAAAGAAAAGGGTATTTGCCTTGGATTTCTTATAAGAATAATAGTTTTAAGCAACTAGATTTGTTGTTATGCCAAAAAACAGAAAAATAATTGTTCCAATAAAACAGCTTTGCCAACTTTAGCTTGTTCACACTTCAGATTAATTAATAAAACCATTATTGGTTCCAGAAATTTAAAATTTAACCGAAGGCCAAATAATTTATTCAGTAAATATTAATTAAACAAATATTGATAGATTACCTATCACTTTCTAGGTTCTAATATGCTTGAAGAAAAATAATACTTTTTATGAAGTAAGTTTTAGTATCTATTCTATTTTTCTGAATCACTCCCTCAAAATCACCTCAGTAATCACGGTTACTCTACTTGGTAGAGTAACCAGTCCATTCAGCCTTGGGGGACAGCCCATATAGACTATGATATGTCAGTTTCTTTCCTAGTAGAAACTCACTATCTAGTGCCACAGCATCAGTTCCAAAGTGGCAGGTGTCCTAGAAGTGGCCAGGGAGATTTCCTGACAGCTTGAAGGACTGTGGGTAATAAATGCAGCCAAATTTATATTCTTGAGATCTATGAATTAAGGAAGCAAGAGTGTGTCATAGTAATTACATAGCCACAACAGCATTTGTGCACTGTTATTTCATTGCCATATCCCTTGACTTCTTGAAATTTACCTGAAGCAACTATTATTTAATCTGAATTACTAGTTATACAATTGATAAGATTTTCTTTTTCAGAGGTAGCACCCACACTTAAGAACAAGTTCTAAGGATAACTTTAAAATACTACACATTTCTTAACATCAGGGAGTTTGGTTGAAATAAAGTCACATTTAATGCATTTAATAACAGCCCAGATTTTTACTTCTAAATGATACAAAGGATATTATATTTGCTATATAATAGATCATTATTCTGCATATTTCAGAAAGTGTAATTGGATGGAGGAGAAGTCACTGATCAGCAAAAACACAGATCTTAGAGCTGCCACTAATCTCTCAGACTAGCTGGAGCTGGATGTTTCTAGAACCTTAACATTTCAGTTTGTTCTCTTTTGGCTCATGAGCCAAAGCTGGCATCTGTTTTGGCAGTTCTTGGAATACTATGTAATCAGACCTTCACCAACACCAACAACACACTGAGCTTTAGACTTATGGCAGCACCAGCAGCTAAAGGTGGCCCTTGGTTGCCAGTGTCCTCTGCTTCCATGCTGATTCTTTAGGCTCAGTGTTCCAGGGGAAAACGTGGACAAAGTAACCACATCTGTATCTTTAATTCTTTTCTTTCTCACTGTCCTCAAACTCAAAAAGTCCAGTTGTTTAGAGATAGATTCCAATCACAAAAGGGACCCTAAGCTTATTCCTTGCCTAGGTCCACCAACAAGAAGCTAAGGAATCCAAGTAAGCCGTTATTGAGCTTGGGCCTTAATGCATAATAAGTGAATGGGCCAGAAGCTGACAAACTTTGTGGTATGACCTGTGGACATTTATCCTCTATAAGCATTTGCCTGCATAAATTTCTTCTATTTCCATGCTCTTTTAAGTTTTTTTTTAAGTAGGTCAGTCACTTCCCTATTGGGAGGTGCTGCCTAGGCGCAAAAGAATTAAGTCACCTGCTCATCAGCCTTTGATAGGCCAAAATCCAGAAAGTCAGAAACCTAAAGGAACAAGCAAGTTAATTAATGCTGATCTGGTAGTAATTCTGGTAAACCTCAAAGCACATTGCATCAATTTATAAGGAGCAGTTGCTCCTAGGGTGTCCAACAATCCTGGTGTGCCTGTAATTGATGGGGTTTCCAAGGTGTGTGATTCTCAGTACTAAAATTGCAAAAGTCCTGGGCAACTGGCATAAGTAGGCCACCTTAGCTTCTACTCAACATAGCTAATTGTTACTATATTGGAAGCTCCTTCTTTCCATTCTTTCTTTCTTCATTATGTAAAATCTGATTTTTTAAATATTGGGAATTAATTCAAATTAAAAAATAGTCTGTAGATCAAAACACAGTCAAGATTTGCCTCCTGGGCCACCCAGTTTGTGATCATTTTCTGAGATGAGAGTGTGAACCTAGGGGGAAAAAAGTAAAATAGATGACATTGGTTTGCTTTTAGTCTGGGTCTTTACCAGAGTCAAAATGAATCATTATGGCTCATTTACCCATTGTATCTCACCAACAGGAAGGGTTCCACATAAGCTTCAGGGATGAAACCTAAGTTAGTTATAAACTATCATTTTGGTTATTTTCTTAGTCCTTGTTATCATTTTATATCCTCCTTGGGAAACCACCAGAGGTATGTGTGAGAAAACAGGATTTCAAGACTCCGTTCATGGCCAAACTCTCAACACAACTAATGTTCTAATGTTCTGCGTGTTCCTCTGCCCTTTCGTCACTGACCTTATTACGCTTTCCTTTTTACCATATGGAATGTGCTTATTTCATCATACCTTTATATCCTTAGCTTTTTCACAGATTACTCCCACCCCCTGCTTGCTTGAAATAAGCTAATAAATGTAAAACTACTTGGAGAAGTGCCTAGAATATAATAAGTATCAATAAACATTTTTATCATTATCATAATTATTAGTAACTGAAACCTGGTTCTGCCCAGAGGACATACTTTGCAATTATCTCAGGAGGAAGTTTCCCATTCTTCCTTAAGGCTTCAGTTCTCCCTGATGGGACTGAATTCTCCCACCTGCCCACTGCTTTGGTAGACTATTAATTTATATAGTCCTGCTGAAACTCATGGTGCTTCAAGACGCATACCATTGGCCTACACCATTTTACTACTTTTTTGTCAACCCTATCACAGTCCTGCTACCACTGAGGACTTTGGAGCTGCCTTAGCATTTTCCTCCACCCTGATTCCTGTTGGGGTCCTAACAGCTTCATGTCCATGTGAATAAGCCATCCATTATAGCCTCCTGCCTTCCTCATCTCTAGCTTTTACAGTGTGCCTTTTCAATCTCATCATTCGGAAACTCTAAAATCCTAAATGTCAACATGCTACTCTCAAACCACAGTCACCTTTTAAAATCTCCTTTTAAAAAGCACTTGAGCCTTTTTCTTTTTAGTACCACCTCCTCTCTCAGCATTATCCTTCACAGAGGAAATTGAAACTGCCCTAAGAAAAAGCCTTAACTTCTATTGCACCTTGAAAGGTATCCGTCTCCACTGCTACCTGGCTCAGAGGAAAGGGAATCATGGCCTCATCTTGATCAAACTTAGTTCTACCACTTGTGTTTTTAATATAATCACCCCCAATTTTCCAGGACAATTCCAAACCATTTACCTCTATTTCTCATCCTGTATGTTCTGGCTTCTTGCTGCTTGCCTGTGAATCATTCAAGTCTTTTCTATCTCAAAAGAAACATGAACACCCAGATTGCCCAAGTAGCACCCCACCTCTGCTCACTCCTTCATATCATAGCATCAATCTATAAATCTTCAAGTGCTCTTGTCTGGCATCCTCATGTTTCATTCCTTCTTAAACATTTTGTACTTGGGCATTTTCCATAGTCATTCCAATTAACAACCCTTACTTAGCTTATTTAACATACTTGATGCAAGAGAATCTTTTTATTTCCTAAGATACTTGTCTTCTACTCACTCTTGATGTTTACCCAAACTTTTTCCTCCATTGTGTAATATATAAATTCCATGTGTGTATGTGTCTTCCCTATCTTTTAGCCATTTCTCAACCTCCTCCACATTATCCTTCATGGTTTTTCCTAGTTTTATATTTGGCTCACTCCTCATACTAACCAGTATCCTTGGTTTTCTCACTCATGGCCATGACACTAACTGCCCCTGATATATATGCTCTCAAATGTATACCTGTGTCTCTGACCTCTTTTTTTGAATTCTTGATTCATAATATGTGGTTCCCTAAGGGAAATCTGTACCTGCATGTCCTAAAATCCTAAAAAAACCACATGTAAAAAAACTGACCTTGTCTTTCTCAGTCTTTCATCATATTCCTTGTAATTGTCACCAGAATTTATTCATTTTTCCCAGCCATTAACCTGAGAATCCTCTTAGAACCTTGTTTTTCTCATATCCTCATACCTAGTTAGTGTAATGTTAATTCGAATCCTTCAAGAAGCAGAAGAGGGAATGAGATGTGAAAGAGATTATTGGGGGAAATACCTGTCAAGGATAAAAGGAGGGAAGGCAGGAGCTGATAGGAAAATCCTTCAGACTGTAAAGCACATCTCTTCTTTTTAAAGGAGAGGAGGAAGGAAGGAAGGAAGATTGGGCAGAAGAAGAGTTTAAAGCCAGCCCAGGGGGAGTCCTCCAGCCAAAGTCTCTCACTGTAGGTGTTCTATATGCCACAGAAGTCTTGCATGTTGTAGGCATGGCTTGCATCGGTACCTCTAGCCAGGCTCATCCATTGGCTAGGAGCAGCAATGGGAATCAGGGCCTTGTCATGAATGAAGTGGTGGACATGGTGGGCTGGGAGCTGGGAGTATGGATCAGTTATATTCCATACACTGCAGAATATCTGACAAATGCATTTTCATGTCTGCCACCTTCCAAACCCAATCTATTTAACCTCCTAAATATTTATCACATTTCTTTCTGATCCATTCTTCTAGGTACAGCCCCATCATCTTTTTTCTGGAATGCCAACTGTTCTCCCCACTACCAATCTTGTCTGTCTTCCTCTTCCGTTCCTTTTCCAAGCTGCTGCAGAAATGCTCCTTTTCACAGGCAGATCCAATTTGGTAACTCCCTAGCCAGCAGATTTCGGCCTTTCAGGGAACACTCTGGGATAAAAGCCAAGGTTCTTGGCATGGCAACAGGATGTATCAAAGTTCTACTAAGCTTGTCTAGCTGCATCCCTCAACACTTCCCTTACCTCTCCAGAAATGTACAACACAATCCCCTAACTGAATTTGTAATCCCTCAAATGCATCTTCCTCAGTTGTATGCCTCATGCCTTTGCCCATACAGTTTCATTTGCCCACAGTGTGCATACTCTCACTGCTGCTCCCTGCCCCCTGGCCTCACTAGTGACTGACACATGGCTCAATATGTTCTCCTAAGTTTTCATGTTGGCTGTGCACTGGCTGGAGAACTTTAAAAACAAAGCAAAGCAAAACAAAACCAGTGCTTGGATCCCCTGCCCAAAGATTCTTATTTAATTAGTGTGGGCAATGGTTGGGCATTAGGAGTATAAAAGCTCTAGAGAGAATTCTGTGTAGCTACAGCAGAATTGAGAAACACCACCTTACAGAAGCTTTCCCCCAGGATTCCCAAACTAGGGCAAGTTTGGAGCTCCTGTCCTGGATACATTTTAAACATCTTCTTCACATTTGCATGACCAGGTATGAATTTGCTTTATCTTACTGAGTACATCAAAGTTCCCTTGTTTTCTTCTTATTGTTGTTTGTTTTTTTTTTTAAATCATGCTAAATATGACTTGAGTTTTAACTAGGAGTAAGAAACCCAATATCAGTCATTATTAGGGAACTGGTCTTACTCCCCACTCCAGGGCTGCATAAATGTATGAGGGCCAATACCAAATAGAATTTGAGCAAGAACCTGCAGACTTCAGTCCTTCTCTTTTGCCCTTGAGATGTTCAGTGCCCCAGCCTAAAACTGATATACCATTGGATAGTGGTACACTGCTTCACTCTGCTCATACTTCATGGCCCCCAAGACCGAGGTATTCAGTGCTCAGACTCCTTGTTCTCTCTGAAAATCTACCATGACTAGTATCTGTAATTTACAAACAAAACCCTAAGTAGTAACGCTTTTTACCTGCCTATCAACTTACAGTTTGGGGCCCTTGTACACAAAAGCTGGTGAAGATGAAATGAACATAAAGTTTTCCTTGGTTATATGCCTGAAGTAGGGATGGGGAAAATGATTTTTAATCTTTCAGGAATAAGAAACAAGACAGAAGTTAACATCACAATAAGTTATCCTACCATCCTTGTATTGTATATTTAATAATTTGGTTAAGTTTGCTTGTCTGCTTCCCCACCAGACTAAGGAATATGAGGACAGAGAATCTATTATCATGCTATGTGCCTTCTACTATACCAAACCCAGTGATTGGCACTTAGTAGATATATTAGTCTGCTTGGGCTACTGTAACAAAGTGCCATAGATAGGGTGGCTAAAGTAACTGATGTGTACTACTTGTAGTTCTTGAGGCTGGAAAGTCCAAGATCAAGGTACTAGGCAATTTGGTTCCTACTGAGAGCTTGCTTCCTGGCTTGCAGATGCCTGCCTTCTTTCATATGGCAGAGAGAGTGTTCCCTCTCCTCCTCATTTTATAAAGCCACTAATCCTATCATGAAGGCCCCACCCCCATGACCTTAATTTTTACTCTAATTACCTCTCAAGGTCCCCATATCCAAATAGCATTACATTGGGGATTAGAGCTTCAACATATGAATTTGCAGGTTACATAATTCAGTCTATAGCAGTAGGACACAGTAAATCATTGTTTACTGTCCCTTATTTTCCATTTGGCATTTTTCTTGCAGTAAAACCAATTCTTATTTCCTTTACCTTTCTAAATAAATTTTATTCTGAATCAGTTTTTATCCTTTCTCTTGTTGATATGGTGTATGATGTGGATTGATTTGTGAATATTGAACCACCATTGCATCCCAGGAATAAATCCCATTTGATTGTGTGAATGATTCTATTAATGATTGTTGGATTAGGTTTGCCAATATTTTGTTGAGGATTTTTACACTTATTTTTATCAGAGATGGCCTATAGTGCTCTGATGTAGTGTTCTTTGTCTGTAGTGTCTTTGTATGGTTTTGATATCTGGGTAATGCTGGCTTCATAGAATGAATTTGGAAGCTTTCTTTCCTCTTCTATTTTTTATAGTAATTTGAGAAGACTAGGTTTTATTTTTTTTTATTTTATTTATTTATTTATTTTTAAAGATTTTATTTATTTATTCATGAGAGACAGAGAGAGAGAGAGACAGCAGCAGAGGGAGAAGCAGGCTCCCCGTGGAGCAGGGAGCCCGATGCGGGACTTGATCCCAGGACCCTGGGATCATGACCTGAGCCGAAGGCAGACACTTAACCAACTGAGCCACCCAGGCATCCCGAGAAGACTAGGTTTTAACTCTTCTTTAAATGTTTGGTAGATTTCACCAGTGAAACCATCTGGTCCTGGACATTTGTTTGTTAGGATTTTGATTACTCATTCAATTTCACTGCTGATAATCAGTCTGTTCAGATTTTCTATTTCTTCCGATTCAGTTTTGGGAGATTATATGTTTCTAGGCATCTATCCATTTCTTCTAGGTTGTCCAATTTGTTGGCATATAATTTTTCTTAATATTCTTTTATAATCCTTTGTATTCTTTACATTTCTGATGTTACTTATTTGAGTTCTCTGTCTGTCTGTCTGTCTCTCTTATATCATGCCACTCTTTCCTGATCTGCAAGGTTTCTGCTGAAAAATGAGCTGATAGCCTTACAGGGTTTCCCTTGTATATAAACCTTACAGGGTTTCCCTTGTATATAAGTGTTTTCTTTTGCTGCTTAAAGTTCTTTATCACTACTCTTTGCCATTTTGATTACTATGTGTCTTGGTGTGGACCTCCTCACATTGATTTTGTTGGGGGTTCCTTTTGCCTTCTGGATCTGGATTTCTGTTTCCTTCCCCAGATTTGGGGTTTTCAACTATTCTTTCTTTAAATAAATTTTCTACCCCCTTTTCTCTTCTCCTCCTGAGATCCCCTATAATGTGAATGTTATTATGCTTGATGGTGTCACTGAGTTCCCTTAATCTATTTCATTTTTTATTATATTTTTCTTTCTCATGGTCATCTTGATTGCTTTCCATTACTTTGTCCTTCAGGTCACTGATTCATTCATCTGATTCCTCTAGGCTACTATTCATATACTATGAATACTATAAATATACTATGGTATATTTTTAATTTCAGTTATGGAATTTTTCCATCTCTCATTGGTTCTTTTTATGTTTTCTATCTGTTTGTTAAGGGTCTCACTGAGGTCTTCCACTCTTTTCTCAAGTCGAGTGAGTATCTTTATGATAATTACTTTAAATTCAAACATATTATCTCTGTTTTGTTTAGGTCTCTTGCTGTATTTTTGTCCTGTTTTTTCTATGTGTTAGGAAAATTAACTAAAACTTCTGCCCTTGAAGGTAGTGGCTTTATGAAAATGAGGTCCTGTCATGCCCTGTAGTGCAATGTCCCCTCTTGACCAGAACTTTGTACTTCAGAGGTATCTTCTGTGTGTATTGTGTGCACCCTACAGCTGTGGCTGAGCTGCATTTGCCTTCAGTCTACTCATCTGCAATGGCTCTCTTTTCCTGTTGTGGGCAGGGTTTGGTTCCTGTGTTGTTAATGGGCCAGTCTGGGGCCACCTTGGGCTTGAGTTAGGTCAGACCAGGCATTTGCCAGAGCTGTGCTCACATTGAATTGCAGGGCACTTCCTGTGTTGTCCCCTGAGAAGCATTAGTTGGTGGCTAGTCTGCAGTCAGACACGATGTCTGCCAGCCCACTGCTGGGGCCGCAGTAGGACAGGTGTGTATAGTTATCTTCCCCTCTCCCTGGGGCAGGAGTCACTTTAGAGTGGTGCTGGCTTCTATCAGGGCTACTTGCACACTGCCACACTGTGGTGCCTCTTCAGATGGACTCCTGCCAAGGACATGTTGGATGGGGAGGGTCTGCAGGAGACCATGGGGGTGGGGTGAAGGGTGTTCTCAAGGTTTGCAGTGGTCTGCTGTGGGAGGGTACCTGTAAAGCTTTGAAGAACTCCTGTCAAAGGTGGCTTGGAAGGGGCAGTCCACAGAAGAGTGTGGGGGTGGGGCTGGTTGTTAACAAGCTAAGTGGAGAGTGTTCATGTCATGCTGGTTCCCATAGGTATTCACATATCTCAGCTTGGGGGTGTGGGAGGGAAATGCACCTGCACCTGTTCTTGGTGAAGTCTCTTAAAGATCCCTACCCCTCAAGCACATGTTCTGAAATTTGTAAATAAATCTGCTTCCCATGTATCCCAGGTGTTTTTCAACCTGCTGCTTGTATGCGGCATCTCAGCCAGGCTGTTCATTGTGCTGTCTCTTTAAAAATAGGTCCTTAGTTTTCTATTAACCTCCAGCTCTTCCAGAGCTGACAGCTCTTCAACCTAGGCCACAGCTACTTTTTTTTTTTTTTCTTGCTAGACATGTCTCCAAAGGCAAGGGAAACAAGGGCAAAAATGAACTATTGGGACTTCATCAAGATAAAAAGCTTCTGCACAGCAAAGGAAACAGTCAACAAAACTAAAAGACAACCTACAGAATGGGAGAAGATATTTGCAAATGGCATATAAGATAAAGGGCTAGTATCCAAGATCTGTAAAGAACTTATCAAACTCAACACCCAAAAAACAAATAATCCAGTCAAGAAATGGGCAAAAGACATGAATAGACATTTCTCCAAAGAAGATATACAAATGGCCAACAGACACATGAAAAAATGCTCCATATCATTTGGCATCAGGGAAATACAAATCATAACCACAATGAGATACCACCTCATACCAGTCAGACTGGATAAAATTAACAAGTCAGGAAACAACAAATGCTGGCAAGGTTGCAGAGAAAAGGGAACACTCTTACACTGTTGGTGGGAATACAAGCTGATACAGCCACTCTGGAAAAACAGTAGGGCGGTTCCTCAAGAAGTTAAAAATAGAGCTACCCTATGACCAAGCAATTGCACCACTAGGTATTTACCCCAAAGATACAAATGTATTGATCCAAAGGGGCACCTGCACCCCAATGTTTAAAGCAGCAGTGTACACAATAGCCAAACTGGAACGAGCTCAGATATCTATCGACAGATGAATGGATAAAGATGTGGCATAAAAATACAATGGAATATTACTCAGCCATCAGAAAAGATAAATACTTACCATTTATGTTGACATAGATGGAACTGGAGGCTATTATGCTGAGCGAAATAAGTCAATCAGAGAAAGACAATTATGATCTCATATGTGGAATATAAGAAATAATGCAGAGGATCATAGGGGAAGGGAGGGAAAACAGAATGGGAAAGTCATCAGAGAAGGAGAAAAACCATGAGACTCTTAACTCTAGGAAACAAACTGAGGGTTGCTGGAGAGGAGGTGGGGGGGGATGGGATAATTGGGTGATGGGCATTAAGGAGGGCATGTGATGTGATGAGCACTGGGTGTTATACCCAACTGATGAATTATTGAACTCTACATCTGAAACTAATAATGCATTGTATGTTGGCTAATTGAATGGAAAAAAAAAAAAAACACCCACATTGTAAGAACTCATAAAGCTAACCCTCTGGTTTTTAAAGCCAAATGTTATGGGAACTTGTCTTCCCAGTGTGGGTCCCCTTGCCTAATGTGGGATTTGCTCCTCTCCCATCTCTGTGCTTCTAGTGTCACTCCCTCCTGTGGACAGTCTCACAGGTCAGTTTGGTCTGCGTCCTGTCTCCATTCTCCTTGCAGTTTTCAGCGTGGCCTATTCTCTACATTTAGCTGTGGAGAGTCTATTCTTCCAGTCTTTGGGTTGTTTTCAGGGTTATTTACACTGATGTGGGTGTTATCTATGTGTACCCATGAGATGAAGTGATCATCCTACTGCACCATCTTCCCCTAAAGTCTTCACTCATCTTTTTTTTTTTTTTTGAGTGTTTAATTTTGGCATTTTCAGTACATAGAAGTTTCAAAATAGTACAAAGAATCCCTGTATAGCCTTCACTCAGATTCCCCAAATGTTAACATTCTACTCTATGTCTTCTGATTGGAGCAGTTAGTCCACTTACATTCAAAATAATTATTAATAGGTATATATTTGTTATAATTTTTTTACTTGTTTTATGGTTTTTGTAGTTCTTCTCAGTTCCTTTCTACTCTTTATTTCTTCCCTTGTTTGGTGGCTTTCTTTAGTGATAAGCTTGGATCAAAATACTAAGTGCAGTAGCTATATAATAGTTATGTTTAAATGAAAAAGCTGGACAGCCAAGTCCTCATAAAATAATTAAGCTGGAAATCATTTACAAGCAAAGCAGATTGAAAATTAAACACAACCCCTTCATTTTTCCCTGCCATGAGTATTTGGTAGATTAAAAGTTATTTTCCTAGTGAGAAGTGTCTATATTATTTTCTTCACAGTTTTTCACTAATGAAATTATGTGTGTATATATATATATATACAACTTTACATTTGCTTCTATATTTACATCTTTCTCCATAGACCAGAGTGAAAATGAAACAACTTCATCTATTTTACTACTGGCTGCTCAGCATCTAGGAAAATACGTAGTTGGTGCCTATATTGACTGAAGAAAGAAATCATATTCATTATATAATGAACATTTAATAACTAATATAGTATATATGGAAAGTAATCACTATAAGAAAATTGTAATTCTAAGTCCTGAACTTTTAAAAGTTACTTACAAATATACTGTTAAGTATTTACATGATAAACAGGATAAATCAAGTGATACTCATTTTTATTTTTAGAAAGATGATTGTTAAAAATACTGAACTATGGTATTATGATTGCAAAATTTAGACAAGAAATTTAGAATTTTAAATTATCAATGTGGTTGGAGCTCCTTTAAACACACACACGGGTACACATGAATGCACATATATACAGAGGCTATGTATATAACTACATAAAATTGAGCATAACTAAAATATTATTTTTATATAAAGCATCATTGACTAAATAAAATCCAAGGCTATACATTTGAATTGTGAAGAACTGAATCAAACTAGTCTTCTAGTCTTTAAACATTCTTTGTTTGAATAACTAGATTATATATTGTTGAGTTACGGTGGTTGCTAGTGTCCTTTTGCTAATGACTCTACATTGAAAGCAATTTGAAAATTAAATATTTAAATGGATCATTTGAAATAAAAGGTTAGCAACTGTTTAGTAAGTGGATGAAATTGGTTGTTGGAATTCAACTGATTTTTTTTTTTTTTAAACAACCAATTGTTTCTCTGAATTAAGCTTTCAAGATAGTTTGGAAATTTTCATGGGAAGATAATGGACACAAGTAAACCAAAAACTACTGATTCCATTTACTATATATATATTTAGGAAATTTGGCTTCTAGGAGTATCTGAATTTTTGTCCTGGATAAGAAAGATCTGAGGCAGTAGACTTGGCCTTGCCTCCTGTGGGCCTGTTTTCACCTATAGTTGGGCACTGGAACCAAGAGTAAGTTGGCAAACAAGGTGGACATCCAGCAGAATATGGGGCAGCCTGCCTCACTGAAGCATAGGTCACAAGGGCCTAGGCAGAAGGCAGAACCTAGGTGTGAGTGTGTGGGAAGGGAGACAACAGTAAGAGGTGTGGCAGAGAGGATAGTGCCCCTGGCATCATACAGGCCCTTCCTAGACAACTGTGTCTTGACTGTAAATGGTTGTAAGTTAGGAAGAGCTTTAAACAGGTTCAGCTATTCCTAAGGAGTTGTTTTCAACTGAAACAGTAATAATCACCTAAGATGTAATTAAATGCTACTTTCTGGAATGGAGCAAGAGGACTGTTCTTATCTGAAATGATTAATGAAACGTGAAGGCCATTTTTTAATAACAAGAGGAAAATTCTTAAAGGCATCCAGACAGAAAATGCAAGTTACTTGTGAAAGAAAAGAAACTAGCTTGGCTTCAGTTTTCTTTTTTAAAAGTTAATGCCAGCAGGAAATAGAGCAACATCCACATTGTCTTGGAGGAAGAAGTTGAACTTAGCAGTGTTCTTGTATATGTAAAGTGCTAGAGGAGATTTTCAAATATGCAGATTCCCAAACCATTTCACTTGCACTATTGAAAAAAAAAAAAAACAAAATTATGGTGTAGACAATTGAAAGATGACTAAAATTTAAAACTTTAAGAATGGGAAAGTTAGGGTATAAAATATTGGTGATAAGCATCATTATCCATTAAATGTAGAAGTAGGTTAACAAATATAGTAGGCCACATAGGAAGGGAGAATTTATATAGGTTACATTCCATTTCTGTAGTGCAAAACAAAACAAATAAACATGCATAAAGAGCCTCCCTGCAATGTGTCAAATGCCTTATAAGAAATTACATCCTGCCATCCAAAAATCCTTTTTCTGATCTAGTCTAAAAAGCAATCTGAGGGGTGCCTGGGTGGCAGTGGTTAAGCGACTGCCTTCGGCTCAGGTCATGATCCTGGAGTCCCTGGATCGAGTCCCGCATCGGGCTCCCTGCTTGGCGGAGAGTCTGCTTCTCCCTCTGACCCTAACCCCTCTCATATGCTCTCTCTCATTCTCTCTCTCTCAAATAAATAAATAAAATCTTAAAAAATAAATAAATAAAAAGCAATCTGAGATAGTGTATACACAAAGATGTTTCTTATATCATTATATATCATAGTGAAAACTGAGCCAAAACTTCAACAGTGGTAGTATGGGTACCCAATTATACATGCATTTGAGATAAGTGTAGAAAAAAGTATAAGGCAGAGTATGGTGTGAGATATGCAAGTATCTGATTACAAAGGATACTGACAGTGTAGTATTTCTGGGCTTGCAAAACTGCTGAGCCTGTCTACATTGATCAGCTTCCCTAGGCAGGGCCATTTCTCTTTCACACTCTTTCAAAATCTCTACTATAGGAAGGAATATGCAACAACCATTCCTATCTTTCTTAACAGTTAATTTAAACATTGCATGTAAAATTCTCCCTAACAATGAATTTAAACTGGTTCCATTGTTCATTAGTCTTCATCCAATTCTGTCCATCTAGAAGGAAATCCAAAGAGATTGTTACTGAATTTTCAGATCACAAAATCTTCACAGAGGGGAGAGTTGCAGAAATAAGGGAGTGAATAATGTTGGCACCAAGTTGGTGTCCAGTAAGTATTTATTGAAAATTATTTGAATATATCTGATAAAGAGAATGTTGTATCAGTAAAGTTTGAGTAGTTCCAGGACTAGTGTGATAAATTATTGTTCAGCAAATGTTCCCATACAGCCCAATGCCCCTGCCTCTTTGGAAGGACTAACTTCCCTGTCTTACTGATGATGGGTTTGGCTATGTGACTTTTTTTTTTTTTAATATTTTATTTATTTATTCATGAGAGACAGAGAGAGAGAGAGGCAGAGGGAGAAGCAGGCTCCCAAGGAGCAGGGAGCCCGATGCGGACTCGATCCCAGGACCCTGAGATCATGACCTGAGCCGAAGGCAGACGCTTAACCATCTGAGCCACCCAGGCGCCCTGGCTATGTGACTTGTTTTGGCCAACAGAATGTTGGCAAAATGAAACTAGCTGAGGTTTGAAATGTGCTTGTGAGATTGGATGTAGTCTTGCCTTTTGCTATGAAAATAACATGCTTAGGTAGCCAGCCTTAGAGGAAGAGAGACCCATAGAGTGAATCTGGACCTAATCTAGAATTTGGTATCAAGCCCAGTCAACCCAGTCCAGATCAACCCAACTCCATTATCTTGCAAGTGTGTGAACCCAAAATAAATGCTCATTACTCTAGGCCACTGAGTTTTGGGATGGTTTCTTATGCAGCACATAGTGGTAGTAGCTGATATAGTTTTACCTATAAAGTTGGAGACAATGCAATAAATTTAAAAAATTGTTGTGAAAAACTTTAGCATTCATCAGAGCTGAATGTAAGAAATGGAAGAATGAAATGTTCAAGAAAAAAACAATTCAAGAGTAATAGCCAAGTGTATTCAGAAGGTAAACTCTTGGGAGGAGAAAAATAAAAGAAATCAAGCAAGAAATTATTCAAAATCTAGACCGATCAGCAGTTGAGGGGTTAAAAACTTATAAACAGGACACTTCAAAAGTGGGAAAGAAGTAGGAGGTAATACATCTAAGATCTATTTTTGATTAGGCTGCTTTATTTGTATGGGATCTCTGTTTTATCCTCTGTGAAAGGAGGGAACAGCAGTAGATAAGCTTTTGCAGCATTAAAGCTGGATAAGCCTTTGAGATAAATTTAAATCTATTTAGGAAAATAAGCTTAGAAAAGTATGTAGATAGAGATGTATCAGAAAATCAAATTCAATAAATAGATAAGGTGCTGGCTTAATGTGAAAATTGATTTGAACAAATTAAGAGTTTTCTGAGGCAGATATATTTGGTGAAATTTCCACCCATTTCCTTTTAAGTCACTTTCCTGCTAAATGTCAATGCAATATTTTAGGATATCTTTTATATATTTCTAGTTTCTCACATCAAAGAAATAATGTATCTTTCAACAATCCCTAAGTGAAAATATACCCTTTAAAACATTTTCCATTAAAATAATCATAAAAGCAGATTAGAAATAGGAATTGGTCAGTTTTTATCTATATGATCACTCTGTGACAAATTTTTGTTAATTTTGTGCTATTACACAACTAAGGGCTTAGGGGTATAGAGATTCTAACACATTCTGGAAGGTCACCTAGTTAATAATATTGAAACCATCCAATCTGTTAAATAGTATTATAAATATAAACTTGAGAAATATATGACATGACATAAATCTTTGTATTATAGCAAATATGGCAAAAATACATTGCCTTTTAATGGCAACTTATTTTCAAGAGGCCACCTGATGGATTGTAGGGCTTTTTTTATGCGCAATCATCTTCTATGAAGAATATGAATGAAAAGTGCAAAATTTCAGACAGGTCCATGAATCACTAATTGGATTTTACGTCACCACTGATTTACGTCA
>NC_138369.1:93165669-93250788 GCF_054177405.1 Leptonychotes weddellii | reverse complement strand
AAAGAAATTTTATCAGGTAGAAACTATTGGGTGGTGGCTGTATTTCACAATTTATTTACTATTTTGAGATGGAAAATCAGGAATTACTTTTAATCATAAATTAGAAAAAAACCCTTTAACTCAATCCTCATAACAACGCTCCAAGGTTGCAACTATCAAATTAAGAAACCTAGGGTTGGAGAAGCTAGGTAAATTGCCTAAAAACGTGACATAGGTAGTATATTGTATTGCGCATCCAGAATCCAGGCTTTTAATCACTTTTTTTTTTTTCATATTCTCTTACTATGTGATATAAGCTGAAAAGAGATGTAGCTAAATTGTTGTAAGGGTTAAAGAAAGAATTATTCCAATCAGGGAAATCAGTAGAGAAATTAAAGTACAGATAGTTGACCTAGACATGTGAGATGGACAGAATTCAGAGGGATGGGAGCAGGATCTAGACCTTTACTCTCCAATAACCATTAACATGTGTGGAAATTTAAATTTAAATTCACTAACATCAAATAAAATTAAGAATTTAGTTCCTCAGTTGCACTAGCTCTATGCCAAAGTTTCACTAACCACATGTGGCTTCTGGCTACCATGTTGGTCAGCACAGAGTCACAGAACATTTCCATTCTCACAGAACATTCTATTGGAGAATGCTGTCTGAACGGAAGAGATTATGATCATTGTCTGTGAGAAAACAGCAAATGCGGCTAAGAAATGATATTCAGGTCTATTCAGAGAAGATGGGGGTGTTGAGCTTGGTGAGAATAGAAGGTCCACATCAGTATGTAGGACAAGATAAGTAAGTGCCAGATATATTTTGGATGGTCTTGAATGCCAGAGAGAAGAATTTACGTGAATTTGGTATGCAATGAGAAACACTGAGGATTTCTCACCAAGGAAATGATATTATCAGATCAGTTCTTTAGAATAATTATTTGGGAGGTGGTTCATTAAACTGATTAAAATAGAGTTGTGTTTGGGAAACTTGTTATGAGGCTATTGAGCTTGGAATGGAAAATCTGTAAAGGATGTGAGAAATTTGAAGTACAACCTAATGACTTGACATTATGAGGAGAACGGGGAAGAGAAGTTTGAGTAATTGGGAGAAGGGTGGTGGCAAAGTCAGAAATACAGAAGTCAGGAAGGGGACAGAGTTTGCCTAAAAGGAAAGCAAGTTCAGTTTTGGACATCTTGAATTTCAGGTTCTTATGAGACATTTATCTGGAAATGTCCAGGAAGCCCTAGGAAAATTTTCTAAATCCTTTGCTTATTTTCACAAAAAAGTCAATGACTGGCCTGTGAAGATGAATGAGATTGAGATCAAGGAAGTCAACACAGGCAGGGGAAATAATTTCCAGAATGGCAGGAGTGGAATCCAAAATGAAATTAAAGTCAAGAGTTACAGGTATAAAAGTTGAAGTAAAAAGATAACAGTTGGGGCCAAGACTGAAAGCAGTCTAATTTATTTTTCACAGCTTTGGAATATTGTACACTTTTTAAAAATAGCCTTGGTAGTTGGTTTAACATCATTTCCCAAATAGGCTGACTACTAGAAAAGTCCCTAGCAGTATCCATTTCAGATTGTTTGCTAACATTTTAAATGTTTATTTCAATAGGGCAATACCTTGGTAGTATGTACGAAAAGTCATTAGAAATTCATGTAGATTATCTTAAGTTCTACTATGGACGCTTATGCATGATACAAACTATTGGTATATTTTATTGAAGCAGAAAGACTGTAGGTAAGGGTTATAGACTAATATCATAGAGAATCACGAGGTCTCCCTTTACGTTGATATTAATAGATTCCAAGATCCCTGGAGTGATTCTTTCTCACAGGAATTTTTCTGCTCACCTTTTAGATTCTTTTAGTGTAATTGGTAGCAGAGGGAGAGAACTAGCAATGTAATTTAAAGAAGAAAACGAAACCCAGATGATGAGATAAAGTTTTATGTATTTGTCCAACTTTGTGAGTAGATACAGGAAGAGGTAAAGATCTTTTGTCTTTCAGGAGATATTTCAGTCTTTGTCACAAATGAACAGAAGGTACTTTTGACAACCAGAATTCCAAGGAACAAAATAATGTTAGATAAAAAGATTGGTACTAACTCAGAATTATAAGGTTTTACACAGTAGATTCCTGAACCTAAGACAATTTTTCTCCCAGAACTCAAACCTGTAATATTGAACTTACAAATGCTAATTTTGTTCATTGATTTTGTTTTAAAAGTTTAAATGCTTGTAATTTACACACTTCCCAAGTCTGTAATTACTAAAAATCCCTTGAAACTCCTCCAGCTAGAGATTTTTTAGTGAGTCCATTCCTGATCCTCCTGTGAGATACCTTGAATTCAAAGGAATGGAAGCAGGTGCAAAAAACACAAGAGAGGCCAGCTGAACAGTCTATAGCAAAATCAGAACTGAAATTCTTACCTCCCAAATCTCAGTGGCCATTTACATTACTCAGAAAAAGCAGGGGTGACTTGACAGCAAATGTAAGAAAATTAACATGAAGAAGGTACCTGCGTGAGAAGTTTGTCACTAGCCATAGCAATCAACTGCAATTGCCAGTATTCATGAAGGGTAAGATCTTTTACACAAGCAGCTATTACTCAATAAAAGATGATTCTCTCTAGTGATTATGGTGGTGTGACAGGCAAGCTACAGATCAGTTAAGGTAAAGTGAAAGTGAGTAATTGTCTGAGCAGCTGTATTTCAAAACATGTACCTTGTACCACAAGACTAATGTTGACGGCATCCACCCAGTCCCAGATATCCAAAGGAAAAGTGGACACTTTTACTCTCATCCCAATATGCTGTCTACACAGTGTCAAACACACAGGTGCCTGAAAGCATTGTTTATTTTTAATTTAAATGATGGAGAAACTAGAATTCTTCTGTCTTTAATGTTCTGATCTGAAGATGATTTATTTTTACTTCTTAATTCTAGCAACACATTCACGTGAAAACTGGAAACTGTAACTTACAGAATTGTTGTAAGTGATCTGTATTTTTTTTCCATTGGCACATATGTAATTGAAAGGTTATTTTCTTGACTGTAAAGTCAACATTATATTAATCATAGATAATAGTGAATATATCTTAAATAAGCAAAGGTAAATAATTATAACAAAATGGATTTAGTGCAGCATTGAGAGTTCATGTGCAAAGTGCTTTTATTGCACATTATAGGACCTATATTCTAAGCATTTCCTAGAAAAAATTCAGAAACAAATTTTGGACTTTTCTAACATATTTTACCAGCTTTAAATAAATACATGAAATATGCATCAACTGATATGTCTTGAAATATTTATGTATACATCTTGAAATGCTTACGCTTATGATTACCTTTCAAAGGTAATCAGATAAATCACCTTATGTTCCTTTGATTTATAATTTCAGCTATGTTTACAAATTAAAATTCATTAGGAATGGGCTAATTTGTATATTGTAAAATCAGATTTAATGAACTAAGATTTATTAGGAATGGCTAATTTGTATATCTATATGCCAATTATAATCTATAATTATTGTTATAATTAACAATAGTCTTGATTTTATAAGAGGCTCTTTTGTGCAATGGTTAAGAGAGCATTATCTGAAAGAAAACTAACTGGGTTTGAATTTCTGCTCCTCTAATCACTAACGGTAAAATCTTGGTCAAGTTAATTATGCCTCTGTTTTTCCAAATATAAAATGAGCATAATAAAAGTACTTAACTCATTGGGATATTGTAGCAAATTAGTTAATATACATAAAGCCCTTAGCCCTTAGTGTTTATCAGATAATAAGAGCTATAAAAGTCTGACCCTATATTATCATAGATCTATCTTATACATAACTGGAGGCCAATACATGGGCAACAAATACAGGAGAAAAGATTGCAAAAAGTTAAACTTTGATATTAATAAAGTAAAAATCCTACATGATAAACACACTTCTAAGACATTAAGATTTCAAGAAAGCTTGCCTCTGTCAAAAAGGAACACTATATCTAATCATTCAAATAATGTATTAAGATTAACATCTCCTTCCCTTACCTATTTATTCACTAAAAAGTTTTTCTTCATATTTTTAAGATTTCCACACTTACAATTTATGAAGATTAAGTTAAGGTGACTTACTCAGGAGCTTGTTTGATATTATAAAGCCAATCAGATGAATATAAAGGAATGCTATAGAGCAGTGGATAATATCCAAACTTAAATCAGGCATGATAATGGGGAAAATGTACGCGGGATAATTCATGTTCACAGAAAACTCTAAAAGCTTGTTTTGTTTAAGTCTCTACTATTTCTGAGTTTTTAACTGATTTTTGGTTGGAACTGCAAACTAAAAACAAAGATACAGCTACTTCTCTGTTTTGTATTTTGCTGCTCTATCCTTTATTAGTGAGCATAGAAATGGCCCAAATCAGGAAGTAAAGCTGCCTCAGCCTAGACTGTCCCTCCCACACTCTCATTGTAGGAATTCTTCTTTAAGCCTGAGCTCAAATATTGAATCCTTGGATAAACCTTCCTCATCTGACTCTCCAGTTAAAAGTAATCCCTTCTTTCTCTGTATTCACACTAGGCATTTATTTTAATAGAAGTATCTATAGTTAGTTCATTAGAAGCAAACCCAGATTTCTCAAGGTGAGGAAAGGAAGAAAAACTTTGCCTGAAAGGTGTGAATATGGACTTGAAGTTCTGAGGTCTGACCAGCAGTCATTTACTTTATCAGAAAAAATCTTATATGGATTACAGCCAACAGAATGGGGACCTCATAAGGGATTCTCTTCCATTAATGTTTTTGCCTGAAGATGGATTTTCCTCTTCTTCCCTTAACTCTAACAACATGGTCAAATGAAGACTGGAACTTTAAAACAAAGCATTTTAAAAAACTCAAGAGAAACAGGAAGGATACGAAGTGCATTGCGTGTGATCAGACGATGTGGCTGACTCCAGCACGAAGGTTTGAGTTTGTTAACAAAGCAAAGGTTTGAGTTTGTTAACAAAGCAAAGGTTTGAGTTTGTTAACAAAGCAAAGGTTTGAGTTTGTTAACAAAGCTCATCCTCCAAATACCATTTATTTTGATTTTTGTTATGCTAACTATATTCTTCACCAAATACAGTATAAACTCCTATCTCTTAGTGTTTTATAATCTCTAAACTGCCCATGTTGACTAGCATTGTGGCACGTACATAATACATGATTCAATTTATGAGCCTAACCCATGAATACATGCCATGAGAACTTTGATTTCAAAGTTTAGCTTTAGAAGACTGTGACAGGGAGCAAACTATAAGTATGCCACTATATATATAAAAATTTAAAAATTAAAAAAATAAATATGCCACTATCATATGTGAACTTTTGTGATTTTGACCTTAAATGTCACATAATTATTATTTTTGTTTGTCTATTTTTCTTCTGAAAAAAATAGATAAAAGTCCAGCATCCAAAATACACAAAAATTCGTTAATGGGAGATAATTTAATTTTAGCCTTTCTCTGTCTTTCAGAAACACTGAGAGCTGTGATTTTGTTTTCCCATTCTAAATTTGCCAGCAATTACCTATGAAGACTCCAACTTCAGAATGACATTAGGATTATGGAAGAAGTATTTGTCCTTCGAAATTTATTTCAAAATATCTGAAAGCTTAAAGGGTTGTTTTTTGTTTTTTGGTTTTTTTTTAAACTACAGAGCCTTGAACTTCTGGGACAAAAGAGGAAGGGGAGTTGTGGCAAGAACTGCAACTAAACCTTACCCTAGAAGAGAAACTGGTCAGACGTGGATAGATGTGCTTGGTTTAGCCCTGCTCAGACTTGCTCCTCATTGCGTCATCCTTCCCCTTCTGTCCATCCCAGACATACCATTTCCGTCTAGCAGCAATCAGTGAATCATGTCAAATCCGAAGTAGGACATTATAATCTTTACCTTTTTAAGGTCTATCTACTGCTTTTGCCTCTGATCACCTTTTACTTGCTTCCTGCCTGTTCGCTATCAACCTCACGTCATTGTTTACCAGCACCTGGTTAAGGAAATAGGTTTAGAAGGACATTTTGAATGAAGAAGAGTTTTAGAAATAATTGGACTAGAATTCAGGTGACCTGGTTTTGTTCTGTTCCTAATTGCATTAATTAATTACTTATTTGAGAGCATGAATGAACACGGGGGGAGGGGCAGAGGGAGAGAGAGAGAGAGAGTCTTAAACAGACTCCGTGCTGAGTGTGGAGCTGGTGGCAAGGCTCAAACTCACGACCCTGAGATCAGGACCTGAACTGAAACCAAGAGTCAGATGCTTAACCAACTGTACCATCCAGGCGCCCCCCTAGTTGCTCTTAAACAGCTGAACTTGAATGAATCCCATTGTGATTCTGGGTATAATTTGTAAAATTATTGATTTGGAATAAATAGGATTCATGATTTTTTACTAGTCTCCTACTTTATGGTTCCGTAGAGATTGCTTTTAAAAATAGACCTTATTGATACAAACAATGCACTAATAAGCACAGAAGTAGATGTGATAGTACAATAATGTGAAAGTACAATGCTGAAAAGAATAACAGAATCAAAATGGTTGACAGGGGAAGATAGGAAACTAGGAAAGCAGATACAGACCTAGGTACAATGGTACCTACTTTCCAGATTTGTCTTGTAAAATTTATTTTGCACAATGGAAATGGTTTTATGTGGCAGAATGTGTTGATATTTTAGGATGTTGCTTAGTTATGGACATTGGTTTCTAATATGCAGTGATAATGCCTGCTTTAATGTTTTCCTTTAGTCCATATCTTTTGCTTCCCTTTTTATTTATAATTTTTTTTCTTTATAATTGAACAATTTTAAACATTCAATGAAGAAAAACTATAAAAAACAACCTTACCATCCAGAATCATTTTGGGCACTTTTGAAATTCTAGTGTTTATTATTTTATTTGCACATGATGTACATAAAAATTTGAGCTCTTCCAAAAGATCCTAAAACAACAATTTGAATGCAAATCTTTTATTTGAGGTGAGTACAGGACATCAACAGGGCAGTGGGACAATGAGGAAAGGGAAAGCAGCCAGAATAGAGCACACTATTTAGTCTGCTTCTATGGTGAGTAACTGGAGTTGATCTTTTAGAGAAATCCTAGGAAATGGTACAAAATATAGGTCTGACCTGAAGTCCAAGGGGGCTGGATTTAGGGCTGCTAGGGGTGGATGTCAGTTTCTCAGCACTTCTGGGTCACACTCAATGTGAACAGGCACACAGTGGGCTTCCCCTGCTGAGGGAGATGACATTTAGGCACAGAAAAGCAAGTACTGGCAGTAGGGAGTCTGCTGGAGCACACAGGAAGGTTGAAGGGAAATGCGTGGGCACTGAAAATGTCTGCTTCAATATATCACCTACTTTTTTAGGCAAATCAGTTCTGTTCTTTTTGTAATAAGATGAAACATATTTACCTTAAATATTAGAAAAGTGAAAATGACAAATGTTTTAAAATCACTCCAAATTTGGCCATTTGGCAGTATTCATCATTACATTTTGGTGAACACTGTTCCCATTGAGTGTACAGATGGAGAGAGAGATTCAGTGAATTCATTTTAGGAAAAATTCCTTATATGATTGGATACATGTGCATTTCTTTGTTCAGATTCCTTACCTCAAGAGTGCTATATATCCTTATGTTGGATTTTCTTTGTCCTCAATAACTATTAGCCCTCCTGTGATCTCTTTATTTGTCTCTTTCAATATGCATTTACTATAATTATCTCAAATCTTTCCTCTAGGTCAGTATTTCAATTTTTAGTAAATTCTATTTTATACTTGGCCTTCTTTAATTATTTCTGTGATTATATTCGTAGTCTTCTCTTGTTTTCCTAAATCTACAACCTCCCCCTTTTTCTCAATTTTTATTGTTCATCCTCTTATCTTTGAGCTCTTGAATTCATGTTCTTATTATTCTCTAAGGTGAGATCATTGTGATGAATTTTCTTGTGCTTTGAGGTATTTTTTTTTTAATTTTACATTTAAGGTCTTTATCTTTCCTTTGAAAGTTACATTCCTTTCTTTCTTCCTCTTCTCTACACATTTGTTTTGCTTCAATATGTTTGCATATTTGCCATGGCATTTCACATGGCTCATAATTAAGCAGTTCTATTTCTCCTTTTTTCTTGCTGGAATGTGAGTATATTCATGATTCTTCCTAGTAGTGCTGAACCAAGTGTCTTTTGTCCTTCTAGCTACTGTTTGAGAGAGATTTTGTTTTCTATCCATTTTTAGTAGATGGATAGCATGGCAAGGGTGGGGTAAGAACACAGCCAAAGTGGTATGCACTTGTTAAATACCATAACTCTAGTCTCTCTTCTGAGATTTTGTTAAATATTCTATAGAAGAATTCAAACCATGAGTTTGATGAGTTTGATGAGTCACATTCTTACAGAGGCTATCCTTGGGTTTTATACCATTTCCTCCAATCAGTGTGTTTGCTTCAGTTTTCTAGGATGGTAATAATTCAGGTTCTTGGCGTCAGAATAGGACAAAGTTAATTAATCTGCCACTTTACCATCTCTTAAATCCAAAATGCTTAGCTACTAATATTGTACAAGCTACATCTTCAGATGAAGAATACCCAAGAATTGACTGGGCTAATTTACTTATAATGAGATTATAGATATATGGGTTACATGCCATCCATGATAGTACCAATAATTGGGTGAGCCATTTTGTTTTTTTTAACCTTCATGACAGGACAAAAGAGTGTGCTATACTCCCATTTTAAGGTCTTGCTTGTGTTTCTGACATTCTGTTTTAGAATTGACTTTAAGTCAGGGGTTCCTGGGTGACTCAGTTGGTTAAGCATCTGACTCTTGATCTCAGCTCAGGTCTTTTTTTTTTTTTTTAGATTTTATTTATTTATTTGAGAGAAAGAAAGAGAGAGAGCAGGGGGAGGAGCAGAGGGAGAGGGACAAGCAGGTCCCATGCCAAGCACAGAGCCCAACTTGGGGCTTGATATCATGACCCTGAGATCATGACCTGAGCCTTAATCAAGAGTTGGACAGTTAACCAACTGGGCCCCACCCAGGCACCCCTCAACTCAGGAATTGATCTCAGGGTTTTGAGTTCAAGCCCCGTATTGGGTTCCATGCTGGGCATGGAGCCTACTTAAAAAAAAAGAAAAAAACAGAATTGAACTTTAGTCAATTGGTCAGTATCCAGACTTATTCTTAAGTGATACTAGCACATTATATAACTATAATTTTTTAAAAAATCTTTGTAATGCACAGAATTCCTGTATTAGAGCAAATACTAAAACATCTGAGCTTTATGAAAGTTTCCAGTTAATTTATTTGATAATTCTAAATAGACATAGTGTGATTTAAAATATGCAACTTAGAAACAGGACAATTAAAGGTGACCTCCAAGAGCACTATCAAATTAGATAAATATATAACTAAATTAAAAGTATCCATATCAGAACCCACAGCAGATGGAAAACAATCATTGAATAATGTTTAATAAAAATGACACGGAGCAAGGGATGGTGAAGCCACCTTACTTAGGAACTAGGAACAGTGGAATGGTGTTACCACCCCTAAGTCAGAAGGGGCAAGGAGAAGGAAAGTTTACAGACCAGGTGTTGGACATGTGAGGGGGCTGCCTCTTACATGGAGGAACACATACACAACTAAAATCTTGGCTGGGGAGGGAGGAACTTGGGAGGGGGAAGTAAAAGGGGAGAGGATGAGGGAGGAAGTGGGGAAGGGGGAGGAATACACTCTGATCCTTCTCTCCTACCAACCTCCAGTCTCCTATCAGGGCCTCCACTGGCCAAACTCACAGGGAGCAGAGAGCAGGACACCAGGTGTGAAGAGAGTAGAGGTCAATCCCCTGGGGTATAATAAGGCAGGGAAGAGTGGCGAATGGTTCTAGAAGGGTAAATGGAGACCAGCCAGCACAACATCTTACCTTAATACTCCATTTTCAAAAATCACTTAAAGAACAGGAATAGCTCTTTAGCTATAGAAGTAGGAACATAATTTTCTGCAATTACATAAATTTATAAAGCTGATTATATGTAATTTGTAAAGCAAAATTGTTTCAAGTTTTCTGTATGTAGGCACTCACATGCAGAGTTGGTCCTACTGTTTCTATAGCTAATGCTCATTGAGTGCTATATGCAAGGGACTTTTTCAAGGGCTTTACATGGATTTACTCATTTCCTCCTTAGTCGGACATATTATCATCCCATTTTGCAGGTGAGGAAACTGAAGCTCAGAAAAGTTGCCTCAGGTTAATAGCTAGAAGGGGGATTCTAACTAAGCTGGGATTCTAATTTGGGCATCGGGCACAGAGCATTTCACCCTAACAACCATCCCCACATTGTCTATACTGTTAGCACATAGACCTTGTCAGTTGCTTAATCTTAGAGTCTCATGAAGACTTTTTTTTTTTTTTGGTCATTTTTATTATACTTGAGTAATAATTACTCAGTTGGCGTACTAACTTAGCCTGAAGAAATGACCCATTTCCCAAACTGCACGTCTGTGAATCAGAATCCAAGATGTTCTGTGTTGGAAGGGAACTTCGCCAGCCCTCTCTTTAGTTGTGACTGGACCAGTCATATCCCCTCTCTAATTGTATTAGCATCTTGCTAATTCACTTACTAGATCAGATGTAGCTCCTGTTTTCTAAGCTTTAAAACCATCCTTCTGAAATACTGCACAGCTCCTTAACTACGGCACCTATGAAGGTATTTTGCATCAGATTATGTTTCTAATAGCAATTTGTGTCAATTCTTTCAAAGGGAAGTAAATGTAAGTTTCTTGTTATGAAACAGAATAAAGAATATGGAGATTCTGTAAGAGAAGTAATGATCTCAGTAGCTTTTGAGAGTGAAACTAGGAATTAAATACAATTGCATAGAATTTATCTCTATAAGTTGAAGTCGATTTGGGAACTGTCTTACTTAACTTGGGGTGCCGTATAAAATGCTGCAGACTAAGTGTCTTAACAGAAATTTATTTTCTCATGGTTCTGGAGGCTGGAAGTCTGAAATCAGCGGGCATGGTTGGATTCTGAAGAAAACTCTTTTCCTGGTTTGCAGATGGCCACCTTCTCACTGTGTGTTAACATGGCCTTTCCTTGGCATGTGCCTGTGAAAGAGAGAGAGCGAGAGGAATCTCTTCCTCTTCTTATCAGGTCTACAATTCTATTGAATTAGGACCCCATCCTTATGAATTCATTTAATCTTAATTTCTTCCTAAAAGCCTTGGCTCCAAAGATAGTTCTATTGGGTATTCAGCTTCAACATATGAATTTTGGCGGGGATACATTCAGTCTATAAAGTACTTTTTCCCCCCTGATTAGTAAAATAAAATTCTGAACTTTATAAAAAACACTTATCACAGCAAATTTACACTTAAGATAGGAATAATAACCCAAGAAAGTTTATTTTAAAATATAAGCCATCAATTACTGATACTTGAATTTCTAGATATAGGCCATAACATAGAATTCTATTTCATTCTTAGCCTACTTCAAGTTAAACTGATATGTAGTTTCTAAATCAGATTGGACTTGAAATTGCAAAGATAATCAGTGTTTCTCTTAGTCTGTTGCCTTTTCCCCCAGTCAATGTAAATGCAGATGACTATGGTAATTAGGGTGGGTGGGAGGAGATGAGGATTAGCTTGGGTCCCTTCCTGTGGGACTTCAGTTGGGGGTTAGGGCAGTGAATCAGGTAGGCTGTTAATTGGGGGAAATGATATATTAAGTGCATTTGTGTCAAAAAGACTTAAGGTTCAGATGAATACAATCGACCCATTATTCCTACCACCCCTCAAATGAGTTATTTCATATCTCCACCTATAAGAGGTTTGGTGTTGACTTTGCATTACTTCTTTCTACTTGGAGTTTCTTTAGATATAGCTTTTAACTAGATTTCTTAGAAACACTAATCTTTGGGAGTAGCAGGGTACAGTGGTTTTAGAAGCATAATTGCATTGGGTCCTGGGCAATTTAGGGACAGCCATACCTATCTCAGAAGGCTAGTTAGTAAAGAGATTTATAAGCATGGATAGTTGGGATACACTTTCCCAAGACAACTTATGCCTTTCACTTAACAACTTGTATGACTATGTAACCTTTTAGACTCCAGTTTACTTATTATTATTATACTTATTTATTATTATATATATTAATATTATAAATATATCAGTTTACTTATTTTACTTATTATTATATAAGTCTAATAATAATACCTAATACATAGTGTGGTGAGCATTATATTAAAAATATGTAGATATCTACATATATGCCTGCATATGCACATCTACATATGTATCTATTTACAGGGAAATATCCTTTCACTTATGACCACTTAATGCTGTTCTTATTACTTCTGATTTGGGGTTAAAATTTTTTATTTCAGACTCTTGGTAGATACTTTTATCACAGGTCCAATTTAGTTAAATTTCTATGTAATTCTTTTTTTTTTTAATTTAACATATAATATATTTGTTTTGGGGGTACAGGTCTGTGATTCATCAGTCTTACACAATTCACAGTGCTCACCATAGAAAGTTTAAAGTTATAGAAGAAATTATAAAATTAATTTATAAAATTGGATTAGTCAGGTAAATTAACCAAGGTTGCAAAAGATATGTCTTATCTGGCTCTGATTTCTTTAATGAGTAAAAATGACTTCTTTTGAATCATAAGACTGCATCTATTGTTCTGTTATCTGGGGGAAAAAATCACATGCTTTGGACTTACAATACTAAAAATAAATCATCCTATTTTCTATTACAATAGACTTAATCACTAAGACATTTCCCTCATTTCTTTAAATGCAAAAAGAATATGTTACATACCCATATGAATACTAAAAAAACCCCAGTGACAGTCTGTATTGTTATTTTTCAGGTGATCTGACAAAATGCTTTACAATGCCAGATGGATTATCTAATTTAATAATATATTTATAACAGTATATATGATTAAAATTAAAAGATTATTATTGATTGTAAAAGCAAATTTAAATTATAATTCTTAAGATAATCTCAAACTTACAGTTGAAAGGAAAAATACAAGAAACTTTATTTTCCTGAACCATTTAGGACAACCATTCCCATCACCCCAGAACACTGTGATGTGTATTTCTTACAAACAAGGACGTTTTCCTACACAACTAAAATGCAGCCATTGGATTCAAGGAATTACCACAAATATATCTCTAACACTTACTTGTCAGACCCCATTTAGACTTTACCAATTGTCCCAATAATAATTTTGTAATAAAAGGCTCCAGCTTAGAATCACAAGATACATATAGTTGTCAGGTCTTTTTAGTCTCTTTCCCCCGAAACAATCTTCTCAGTCTTTCTTTGACTATCCAGATCTTGACGCTTGAAATTTAAAGGCCAGCTATTTTGTAGAATGCTCTTAATTTGGGTTTGTCTGATGATTCCTCATGATTAGATTTAGATTGTGCATCTTTGGCAGGAATATCACAGAAGTAATGTTGTGTTCTTGTTGTATTCTATCAGATGGCACACAATTTTGATTAGTTCCACTATTAAAGAAGCTCATCTTGATCACTATATTAAGCTTGATTCTGCAAAACTTCACATAAAGTTCATTCTCCTTGTAGTAATCAGTAAGTGTGTTGTGAGCTGGTACTTTGAAACTGTCTTACTACCCCATTCCTCACCAAACTTTCAATTTATTCATTTATTTGTACCTGAATGGACTCATGGTTTCCTATATTATTCAGTGGGTTGTAGTTGGTCCCTACCTTTGTTGTTTATTTTGATATCTATATTGATCCCGATTGGGCCATGCAGGGAGAACCATTCCTATGTACACCGTCCTCACCCTCCTTAGGGTTTTACACCCTACTCTCTGCTGCCTTCCTACAGAGCAAATGTCCTCAGCCTGCTGGGGCTCTAGTACGCTCATCTGGGCCACTGGCACAGATGCCTACCTTACTCTTCTCTACCTAAGAGTTTTAGGACTAAGTTGTTGGAGGAGGATAGGAAAAGAAAAAAGAGCCCAAATTATAATTTTACAATAAATTGTGTGGCTTTAAAATTCTGCAACTTAAAAAATGCATCAAGCTACTCTTAGACAATTCATACCTCTATTTGAGCACACTGGTCATAAATTGCTTTAAAATTTCTTTTAAATAAATCATCTTAGCACTTGTCTCTGGGTACCTCCTGAGTCGGCAGGAAAGAACACTGAGGGAGGATCTAGTCATTCGAAGGAAAGAAGACTATGATGGATTTCTGAAAGGCTTCTTTCAGAAGCCTTACAAGTATGCAATTTAAAGTGTCTGTTCACTAAAGAAAATAATAGAGCATGGAATAAATGAAAGATCTTTTTTGATTATGGGGTAAAAACATTCCCTTTTAAGGCTATAGAACTGTCATGGTGCAACCAATTTAAGACCTGTACATTTTCTGCTGTTCAAATGTAAACTTCAACCCTGATCTGACCTTAGTTGGCTGTATACTGTTGAAGAAACCTGTCTGTACACTTTGAGAAAATGTCCAGACAGGAGGGAGGCCAACCAAGTGAACTCAACTTTCTAAGGCTCCCACCATCCTGAATGATCCATAGTGTTTTCTGGCATTCCAAACCTATACTGCCTTGTGATATCTCTTCTACTGCTGCCTCATATCAGTTCTCCTGCTTGTAAACATTTTTTGTTCTTGCTTTGTTTCATCAACTAGGCTGTAAACAATTTGATTATACAGATAATACATTTAATAATTATTCTTTTTTCCTACATATCATCCAAAAAAACAGTAGTATGTAATTATAGAATGAATCAATGGTCTAATCAATCAGTTAATTCAGGTACCTGGTATTAAACATTTGTTCCACCCTAAAAGCCCTTGAGCTTGGGTTTTTCAAGAAAGAATGAAAGAAAAAAAAAAGCTCTTTTAATGATCATATTTTCACTTGTTATAGATTATGTAACTTAAAAATAATTATACATTTTTCCAATTTTATGTAAGAAAACCATCATGACATTCTTAGGAAATTCATCCCTCTATTTGCACATATGAGTAGAAATTGTTAGGGCAGATGAGAGATTTTCCCATATTTGTGTAAAAGTCAAGAAACAATTGTAAAATCTAATATTCCTACCCTGCCCCAAAGAAAATGCTTCAACATCATCAGATATTTGGTACCGTTAATGAAAGAAAATTACTAGTGTCTTAAGGCAAATACATAGCTTCACCCACCATAAAATTTGTCTGTTTTTCCAACTTACCTATACCAGTTATCTTTAATCAGAAGTTCAACAAATCTTGAGTATTATTACACGGGTGACAAACAGGACATCTCTCCAGAACATGAGTTAGGGTACAACATTCAGCATCAGCAAATGCCATTTTGAGTCCATTTTGAGACAATGAGTATTTTACATAAAAAGATTGAAAGTATAACAACAAAATTGTGCACTTTTCTTTCTAAATGTACTCTTTTTCTATCAGTGACTACTACTAATAGTAATTATACCAGATGATGAGTTGAGAATTTAATATTATAAAACAGAAATCACACCCCCATCATCTCCCTGCTTAGACCCTCTAATCCTCTTTGTTGTCTACCAGGCCAAGCATGACATGCTCCCCCAGCCCTTCTCCCTGAGCTCATTTCTTATTACCCATTCCTCTGTTTCTTTATAGGTTCTAGCCCCTGAGAGAGCCAAGCTCGTTTCTGCCTTTATGCCTTTATTTGTGCTATTCTTTCTTTTTTTTTTTTTTTAAAGATTTTATTTATTTAACACAGAGAGACAGCGAGGGCAGGAGCACAAGCAGGGGCAGTGGGAGAGGGAGAAGCAGGCTTCCTGCGGAGCAGGGAGCCTGATGTGGGACTCGATCCCAGGACCCTGGGATCATGACCTGAGCCAAAGGCAGACGCTTAACGACTGAGCCACCCAGGCGCCCTGTGCTATTCTTTCTGTTTTGACTGTTGGTAGTCCAAAATGTGGTTTGATGCATATAAAGAGATGCACTCAGTCACCTGTTTTGTGGGCTTTTTTTTTTTTTTTTTGGTATTCGCTCCTTCTATCTCAAATTAATATGTTTTGTAAGAAAATAGAGTGTTTTCTATGCAAATGTCTAAAGAAGTCCCCTCAGATTTCTTCCAACCAGATTGCTGCCCTGTATAGGAAGTCTGGAGTCCACTCCCTAAGAGGTCTTTCCCCATTTCTCCACAGCTGGCTTCATCGTGCAAGGCTCAGGTCAAATGCCACCCCTTCAGAGGCATATGTCATATTCTCCTTCCCCACTCAAGTCACTCTGTCCTTATTATGTTCCTTACCTGTTTTGTTTTCTTCATAACACTTGTAATGATTTGAGATGAATTTATCTTCATTGCCTTCTACTCATCATTTACGTTTTTGCAGTCAATTATAAACACAATGAGAGTGGAGATTGTGTCTGTTCTGTCACTACTATGCCCCCAACTCCTCCAGTTATGCCTGATACACAGTAAGCACTCAAAATCTGTTTAAAGCATGAAAGATGATTCTTTTTCTTGACAAAATTGGATACTTGGCCCAATTCTGAACCAGATGAGTCTAGCAACTATATTTAGCAATCCTATGACAATCTCAGTTGCCCTCTAACCAGTATTTCTTCAGAATATTTAAATCTTGCTCTATTCATAAAAAGATACCTTTAAAGGGGCGCCTGGGTGGCTCAGTCGGTTAAGCGTCTGCCTTCGGCTCAAGTCATGATCCCAGGGTCTTGGGATCGAGCCCCGCATCGGGCTCCCTGCTCAGCTGGGCACCTGCTTCTCCCTCTCCCCCTGCTTTGTGCTCTCTGTCTCTCAAATAAATAAATAAAATCTTAAAAAAAAATACCTTTAAATAAAAGCAAATGAGTGGGCTAGAAAATACAAAATCGTATTTATTAGAACTCTACTTTTAGACCCAATTAATCAAAAGAGCAATTTCCCTATCCCTTTTCCCAGGCCTGGGATGGCCCCTCCATTCACCCCATCCATTGCTTAAGCTAGAAATTTGGAAGTTATATGAGGTCTACACTGTTCCCTCTTCCTCATCCCCTACACATTCAATGAACCCTACTGATCATGCCTCCTAAATATTTTTCTAGCCATTCATAATGGTGCCCACTCAAGTTCTGATCTCCTCATGTCTCAGCATGCACTCGATATACTTTGTTGAATTTGGGATATTCCCTATTTTTAAAACAATTTTTCTTTTTTGAAATTTTTTTAAAAAATAAAAACATGTTTAATTGAAGTATAGTTGACATATATTAGTTTCAGGTGTACACATAATTTTTTCTTTAAAATGTAGTTTAATTTCCTCACCTTTTTGCAATATTTTTCAAGGAAGAATCATGTTGAAAATCAGGGAAAATTATAGATATCACTGGTAAAATTACACAGGCCCTTAAGCAAACAGATGTCAAGTATAATTATTAATTTTTAAGAAAATACATTGTATTTCCCCAAAAGGTCAAAGAGATCCCTGAGATACATTAATGTTCAGAGAATTTGATAGATTTTTTTAAATGACATAAAATATAATTGTCAACAAAACTAAAATATCACGTGAGCTCTTCGTATTTGCTATAGATTTGGAAACTATAAAGTTGTTTTAGTTTCATATTACAAGTTGTCCTGAAGAAAATAGTCTGCTGCTGTTGGGTGGTAATGTAGTATTTTAAGAATTGTTTAAGAAAAAAAGTTAAAAGCAAAAATTACTTGAGGGTACTTCTCATGACAAAGGCAGACTATATTTCAAGTAATATTGGAAGACACAGTTGTAGCAATATGGAACTAAATGTATTGTGGGAAATTCACATTGCTCAAGTGGTATAATTGGCTGTTTCATAGAACTATTACTTGCATATAATTATGATCAACTCCAGTTTGCACCCAAATATTTGTTTTCATCAAAGAGAGTAATTTTGAATGTCTAGATATTTGTAGTATTAAATACTATTATTTTATTTACTTGCTCTGCTGGTAGATTGAAAGGAATGTTTGGATGTTTTGTTTTGTTTTTTAATTTATTTGAGAGAGAGAGCATGAGCAGGGGGTAGGGACAGAGGGAGAGGGAGAAGCAGACCTGGGGCTCCATCCCAGGACCCTGAGATCATGACCTGAGCAGAAGGCAGATGCTTAACCCACCCAGGAGCCCCTGTTTGGATGTTTTTGATGTGAAGTAAATATATAGAAAACAATGGACTAGCTGAAACAATTTATAAATTTACATGCAAATGAATTGAAAAACCCAGTATTGTTATTTCAATTATGTCTTTTTTTTTGAAATGTACAAGGAGGGTATACTTCTTTAATTGCAAAACACCTAATAAAGTGATAATTTTCTTATTACGAAAAAACTCAATATAAGAGCACAAAAAATACTATTACTTTTGGCAGTTGATTTTATTTTTTTGGATTTTAAAATTGTGGTATGGTTTGTTTTGCTCTTTGATTGAAGTGTGGACCTACAATACTATATTAGTTTCAGGTGTACAACACAATTATCCAACATTTATATACTTTACGAAATGATCACCAGGATAGGTGTAGTTACCATCTGTCACCATACTAGTTATTAGAATATTATTGACTATATTTCCTATGCTGTACTTAACATTTCCATGACTTATTTTCTAAGTGACAGTTTTAGTTTTAATCCCCTTCACCTATTTCGCCTGCCTCCTACCCTCTGCAACCACCAGTTTGTCCTCTGTATTTCTGAGTCTGTTCCTGTTTTGTTTGTTCATTTGTTGTTTTTTAGACTTCGCATTTACGTGAAATCATACGGTATTTGTTTTTCTTTGTCTCGGTAGTTGATTTTAAAACTTAATTGATGTGAAAAGAAACACTAGAATCTACAAGTTAAGATTTGTTGTGCCATATAATGGAATTTGACAAGGCTGAAAAGATTTCAAGTCCTAATGAGCACTGTATGAATGCTAACAGGAATACCATGGGGAATGACTGCGCTTGCCAGAATTGGATTTGGAAGCAGCAGGAGTAATACATCCTGGCAACCTGGGTCTGCTTGTTCTTTCAGAGTTGAGACTTGAACAACAACAACAATATAAACAGAGACACATACTCAACGACCTCACACTTCAGAATCACTACATTTTGCTACTTGATCTTTCAGAGCAACTGGTTCTCTTGATTTGTTCCTGAGAACACAATATTCCTTCACATTTCCTTCTTGACCCTTTGCCCTCTGGCTTTCTTCCCCTCCACTCTAATCACCTCCTTACTGCTAAGCCTACCACTCTTGCCTCCCTCCATGCTCATTCTTTTTCCTCATTTGCTCCTGCTCATCACTATTTCCTGCTGGGTTTCTTAGACATCATATGTTCCCCTTTCCTCTTTGCTTCCCCGGTTAGTCTGTCTTGGCCTCCTCAGCTGAGTCCTTTAAGTTGGACTCCAAGCCTCTCAAGTTCCAGCCCCACCCCCTGCAGCTGATTCTGTTGAGCTCCTCAGCCCCTGTCCCACTTCTTTCCCAGATCCTCAGCCCTACACTCCAGCATTCTTCATTCATTGAGCAGTTACTTACATGCCAGGCAGTTTACAAAGAGTTTCACACAAATCACCTACAGTAACACAAGGAGATTGGAATTACCATTGCTATTTTTTGGAATTTTTTTGAGAAAACTGAGGCTCAGAAACATTAAGTATCTTGCCTAATTTCTCATGCTTAATAATTGTTCTGGGATTTGAATCCAATTGAGTCTCACTCTGAAACACTACAGAATATTGGCTCCCAATTTGTTAAGCATTCATATCACAGCCTTGGCCTTATGCTGTGATTTTCCTCATCTTCACCTCATTGATAAGATGAATTTCCATCTTGTATGGCCCATCTGGTGACTGGATTCCTCTATGTCTGAGCTACATGGTAACTCACTTCTCTTCCTCGGCCCGGCCAAGGGAGATTAGGGAAAGATGGGAAAGAGAAATGTATGCAAAGTCTAGTCTTTTTCGTACCTACCAGGCATTTGATGAGCAGAGTCCTGTCTTAGAATGACATTCCTGAGAGTATTTCTCTTTTGCTACAGCTTCTAACTTAAACAACAACAACAAAAATTATAGTATCAACTCTAATTTCTCAATTTTATTCATTCTTTTTCTTTAAATAGACCTTTACTGAATAATATGCATACAACAAAATGTACTTTTTTAAAAAAAGATTTTATTTATTTGAGAGAGTGAGAGAGTGAGAGAGCGCATGAGCGGGGGGAGAGGCATATGGAGAGGGAGAGGCAAACTTCCCTGCTCAGCAGGTAGCCCAATGTGGGGCTCGATCCCAGGACCCTGAGATCATGACCTGAGCTGAAAGGAGACACGTAACTGACTGAGCCACCCAGGCACTCCAAAATGTACTTTTTAAATAGATTTTATTTACTTATTTATTTTAGAGAGCGCAAGCACGTAAGCAGGGGGAGGGGCAGAGGGGATGGGAGAGGGACAAGCAGATTCATCACAGAGCCCCACATAGGGCTTGATCTCATGACCCTGAGATCATGACCTGAATATAAATGAAGAGTCAGCCTCTTAACCCATTGAGCCACCCAGGTGCCCCCCAAAAATGTATTCCTTTTAAGTGTACAGTTTGATAAGTACTGACAAACTTCGATACCTGCAACACACACTGTAATCCTGGCATCAAACACATCCCCCTAAGAATCCCCTTCTGCAACTTTGCAGTCATTTCCTCATCTGTACACAGTTCTGGCCCTGGGCAATTACCAATCTGTTCTTTGTTACTCTAGGTTAGTTATGCCTGTTCCAGAATTTCATATACATAATCTAGAATGTACTCTTAGATCTGGCTTCTTTTCTCAGTGTAGCATTTTTGAGATTTATACATGTTGTATGTATTAGTAGATTGTTCTTTTTTGCTGCTGAATAGCATTCCATTGTAAGGATCTATCACAATTTGTTTTGTCATTCATCTGTTGATGGATATTTATTTCTAGGTATGCCTAGTCTCATTCTATTTTTAATTTAACTTTTTTATTTTGAGATATAGATTCACATGCAGTTGTTGAGAAATAATACAAAGAGATTCCATATATCTTTTACCCAGTTTCTACTAATGGTAAATTGTGAAAAACTATAGTAGAGTTTCCCAACCAGGATATTGACATTAACACAGTCGCGATGCATAACATTTCCATCACTACAAAATCTCTTGTTACCATTGTATAGCTACATCTACTTCCCACCCTCGCCTACTTCTTCCTTAATCCTTGGCAACTGCTAATCTATTCTCTATTTCTCAAGAATTGTAAAAATGGACTAATACAGCATATATCCTTTTGAGATTTATTTTATACTTAACCTAATTCTCTGGAAGTTCATTCAGGTTATTGCTCCTTTACATTGCTGTGTAGTATTCCATGAAATAGTTGTACCACAATTTGTTTAACCAATTACTCATTAAAAAATATCTGGGTTTTAGATTGATGAAATCCAATTTATCCATTTTTCCTTTATGGATCATCATTTTTGGTGTCATCTAGAACACCTTTCCTAGTCCTAGATCTTGAAGGTTTTCATCTGTGATTTTTCTAAAGTTTCACAGTTACAAGTTTTATGTTTAAACTCATGCTCCATTTTGAGTTAACTTTTCTCTAAGTTATGAGGTTTAGGGCAATTTCTTTCTTTTCTTTATTTCTTGCCCATGGATGTCCAATTGCTTTAGCACTATTTGTTGGAAATACTCTTTCCTCCATTTAATTATTTTTCTAACTTTTTCCAAAATCAGTTGGTCATTTTCCTATATTTCAGAATTCTCTAATCAGTTCCATTAATCTGTATGTTTATCCCTCTGCCAACAGCACCCAGTCCTGATTACTATAGCTATATAGTAATTGCATAGTATTGATTCCTCCTACTTTTTTCTTCTTTCTCACAATTGCCTTAACTATTCTACCTTTGTCTTTTAAAATACATTATAGAACAATCTTGTCTATACCTATAAAAGTTGTTGCTGGAATTTTGATAGAAATAGCATTAAACCTATATATCAGTTTGGGGAATATTGACATCTTTACTATACTTTTAATCCATTAACCTGTTATATCTCTTCATTTATTTAGCTCTTTGATTTCTTTCATCAACATTGTGTAGTTTTAGGCTTAAAAGTCCTATAGATGTTTTTGATAGATTTTACTTCATTTAATTTTTTGAGCAATTGTAAATGGTATTGCACTTTTAATTTTAGCATCCACTTGTTCATTGTTAGTATATAGAAATATAATTGATACTTGTATCAGTGTTTATCTTCCCTTATGTGACCTTGCTGAACTCACTTAATAGTTCCAGAACTTTTATTTTGGAGATTCCTTGGGCTTTTTTGTGTGGGCAGTCATAATGCCTACAAATAAGGAGACAGTTTTATTACTTCCCTTCCAAACTGTACTTCTAGTGCTACGTTGAATGTGAGTGCTAAGAGCAGAAATCTTTGCCTAATTCCCACTCTTGGGGGAAAAGCATTCAGTCTTTCACCACTAAGTATAATGTTAGCTACAGTTTTTGTTTGTCTTTTGTTTTTTAATAGATGCTCTTTATCAAGTTGAGTAAATTCCCCTCTGTTTCTATTTCTCTAATTTCTATCAGGAATATATGTTGTATTTTTCAAATGCTTTTTCTTCACCAACGATGTGATTGTGCGATTTTCTTCAATCTTATAATCATTATTTAATATTTTTAAATATTAAATCTGACTAGCATCCCAGGTCACACTTGGTTATGATAATTCTATTATATTTTTATACTTTTTTATTCTTGTATTCTATTTGCTAATATTTTGTTAAGGATTTTTGTGACTATATTCATCAAAGATATTGGTCTATAGTTTATTTTTGTACTCTGTCTAGTTTTGGTATCATGGTAACACTCATATAATAAACTGTTAAATATTTCCTCTTTTGTCTTCTGGGAGAAACTGTAGAATTTGTGTGAATTTTTCTTTAAATATTTAGTTGAATTTTCCAGTGAAACCTACTAGGCCTAGAGATTTCTTTTTGGGGGGTGTTTAAGTTACAAACTCACTTTCATTGTTACAGGGCTATTTAAATGATCCATTTTGTATGGGATATTTCATGATAAATTTGTATTTTTAGGGGAAGTTTATCAAAGTTGCCAAATTGTGTGTCAAGCTGTGGTATTCCCATATTTTTTTAATGTCTGCACTGTCTTTAATTATATCTCATTTCATTCATCATATTGATAATTGGTATTTTTTTGGTCAGTTTTGCTAGTGATTTGCCACTTATATTGTCTTTCCAAAGACCTCTTATTTCATTGATTTTGTGTCTTATATCTCATTAATTTCTGTTCTTTATTGTTTCCTTCTGATTGCTTTGGGTTTTATTTTCTTTTTGGCTCTTCTTCGAGATTCCTGAGGTGGGAGCTCAGAATTTTATTTTTTTTCCATTTTCTAATTAAGAATTTAATGTTACAAATTCCCCTCTCAGCACTGCTTTCACACTGAGTTTGCCTTGTTCCCCATCTTAGGGGAGAAAACATTTGGTCTTTCAGCATTAAGTATGTTAGCTGTAATTTTTTAATAGATGCTTTTTAGTTGTGTTCCCCACAAATTTTGATGTGTTGCATTTTTAATTTAGTTCAATCTATTTTTTTAATTTCCCTTGAGATTTCCTCTCTGACCCATAGATTACTTATGTCATTCATTTCTAAGTGCTTAGGTATTTTCCTATTTTCCTTTCTCTAATTGATTTCTAGTTTGACTTCACTGAGGTCAGAGAACACATTCTATACAATATCAATTTAAATTTTTTGAGGTTTCTAGTATGACCCAGGATATGCACACTTGAAAAAAGTATGTGTTTTGCTATTATTCTGCTATTATTGGTTTTATAAATGTCAATTGGAGCCTGTTGGTTGGTCATGTTGTTGAGTTCTATGCCCTTGCTGATATTCCATCTAATAGTTTTATTAATTGTTGGAAGAGGGATGTTGATGTCTCCAATTATATTTTTAGATTTATCTCTTATTTTTCAGTGTTGTTTTTGGTGCATACCTTGGTGGATTTACCCTTTTATCATTGTACAACATCCCTTGCTGTCAATTTTCTTTGCTCTTTCTTCTAATCTATTATTAATATGGCTACTCCTGTGTTTATATGTCTTTCTTCATTCTTTTACTTTCATTTGCCTATGTTGTTATATTTGAAGTGGGTTTCCTATAGGCAGATTAAAGTTAGGGTGTGTTTTTTTTTTTTTTAAGATTTTATTTATTTGACAGAGAGAAAGAGCACAAGTGGGCAGAGTGGAAGGCAGAGGGAGAGGGAGAAGCAGAGTCTCTGCTGCGCAGGGAGCCCGACACAGGGTCCTGGGATCACGACCTGAGCCGAAGGCAGCCACTTAACCACCCGAGCCACCCAAGCGCACCTAGGTTGTGTTTTTTTTATTTTATTATGTTCTGTTAATCACCATACATTACATTAGTTTTTGATGTAGTGTTCCATGATTCATTGTTTGCGTATAACACCCAGTGCTCCATTCAATATGTGCCCTCTTTAATACCCATCACCAGGCTAACCCATCCCCCTGTTTTTTAATCCAGTCTGTCAATCTGTATGTTTTGCTTAGTGTATTTAGACCCATTTACATTTAATATAATTATTGATATTTTAGGATTTAATTCTATCATATATTTTTTTCATTTCTGTGGGTTACTTGAATATTCTTTAGAATTTGTTTCATCTACATTTTTTTTAGTATATCACTTTGTATACTTTTAGTTGTAGCTGTAGCGATTACCTTATATGAACATAACTTTCCCCATTTACGGCTGTCATCATTTTGCCAGTTCAAGTGTAGGAACCTTACCTCCCTTTATGTCTTATTACCCCATTTAAAACATAATCGTCTTAAATATTTTCCCTATATACATTTAGAACCAAATCAAATGATAATTTTTGCTTCAAGCCCCAGACTTAATTTAGAAAACTCAAAAGAAAAATTTATTCTTCATCCATACTTTTGTATCCTTACTACCTTTTTTTTTTAGTGTTTTGAGATTTTCCTTTTACATTTTTCTGAAGGCATAAAACCCCTGAATAGAAATAGTTTTGTAGTGCAACTAAAGAAATGGACTGGGAGAACTCAACAGGAAGCCCTGTGCCTGCCCCAGATCCCAACAGTAAGATGCTCTTATCCTAAAAAATGCATGGTGCCTGCTCACCGAACTGGAAGTGACGGGCTCTTGTGAATGGCAGTGTACACATAACACAGGCCATCTCACAAGCTGCTAGTGTTAAGAAGTGACAGTGTAGACCAGATGCCCTTTCAACAACTCATCTCCTTTATAGATGTAAGTCAGAAGTTCAAGGACAAGGGCAGGAGAACTGAACAACATGAAATGAAATTTATGCCAGGTTAGTGGAAGAGAGGCTCAAAAATTAAGTGAATACTTCTTGCAGAGGGGTCTTCAAGTTTTACACACTATTTTCATGTTTTGTACCCCTCTGCTTTCCTCTCCGATCCTTCATTTCCATCAGAATTCATGCCCTTATTCCTGATTCTTCAGATGGAAACTCAGTCATCATTGACTTTTCCTTTTCTCTTCTCCATCGTACTCACACACCACATCTGGTAATTTCTTCCTACAAATTATTTCATGCTTGTGGCTCCTTATGTTACTGCCACCACCAGCACCACCAATTTTTGTGCCAATTTAAATGCTTTCTATATTCATGTCGCTGTTTTTGGAGGCAAGGGATAGAATAAGAGAAATATTTTTCCATGAGTAGGTACTAACTTTAACCAATCATCCATTACTCTGTTCCTGTGCATACAATTGAATACTATCCCTGGTTGAGAATATACCATATATTCCTAAATCAATCCCACCCCAACCTCCACCCCTACCCTGGCCACACACACCTGAGAACAAAAGAAAGCAGTAACTATGAGAGATGACACCACCTCGGCAACATGCTTTATAGTCTGTCTTAGACCATTACCTATGTCTGTGTAACAAACTGCCCCAGAACACATAAATAACCATGATTTTCTTTTCCTTATAGATTCTCACACAAATGTCAGCCAAGATGGTTTATCTTTGCTCTATGATGTCTGAGGCCTCAGCTGAGAAGACTCAATCAAGCAGCTGGGAGTGACTGAAATGACTGGGTATTGGGATCAAAGTCCTTTCCATGTACTTGTCTGGTGTGTGGGCTGGTAGGATTTGAATGGATAGAGGCACTTTGGCTTGCATGTGTGCACTCTCTCCACCACCTGCCACTCTGCCTGTTTCACACACACCACTAACACCTCCTTTCAGGGCCTTGTGGCTTCAAGGTAGTTAGCTTCTTGCATAGTACCTTTGAAATCCAAGAGCAAATATTCCAAACAAGATGGAAACTACATAGCTTTTTATAACTTAGAAGTCATAGTGTACCACTTCTGCCATATTCTGTTGGTCAAAACAATCACAAACCCTCTCAGATCAAGGAGAAGAACCATAGATCCCACTTCTTAGAGAAAATGGCAATGAATTTGCAGCCATGTTTTAAAACACTGCACAAGCTCTCGATCACTACTTAAAGCTAATCTATTTCCTTTTTCCCGGTTCCATCAATCTGAACAATCTGTCTAGAATGTGGAAAAACATATTGCCAAAGTTCCTAATGAAATATTGGTTATTTCCACTCTGACATCTTTCTACAACTTGTCTCCTTTATCCTCATGATCTAGTATGACCTCCTTGGACCAAGTTTGTCACAAACTTATTCTCCATTTCATTCCCCCCTCCTCCCATTTCCACCCTCTGTTGACTGTACATCTCACCCCTTTTTTGCTGTGTGTTCTGGAGACACAATCCCTTCTAAAGGAAGCTTCTGCACACTCAATCTTCTCTTACCAAAAGCTGCTAACAACTACCCAGTAAAATATTTCCCTCATTCTTCTCCCCATAGAGGCCACTTTTATATTATTACCCTTACCAGAGAAGGGATAGGTATTCTCCTAGCTCCCCACTGTTTTTGATATTATCCTTCGACTGCCTAGTCAACTCTTTTTGAGAGTCATAGTAACTAGGTCTTGCTAGTTGCCCTCTTCCTCTTTGCTGTCATCCACTAACCTTCATATCTGTCCCTGTATTCTTTTTGTCCTATAATCTTCCTGTCAGTGACCCATCCAATGCCCTACCCTCACAGTGAAGTCTCTCCTCTACTATGATGGCCTTTACTGCCATTCAACTTCAAAACCCACAGCCACTCCTTCCCTAGACGCCCCCCTTTGCCCTTTTGAGGTCATCCATCTACCCCAATTTCTCCATGGACCTTGTTTCCTTTGGAATTATCATGCAGTCGCTTTATAACTTTTTCTGTCTCTAATTTGTCTTCTCCTCAAACTACTTATTTTCCTCAATCTCTTCACCAAAACAATTTAGTGATCAGTAATAATTACTATTTTTATGAATTTAAAATTCTCTCAAATACCAGTCATTTCTAATCTCTAAATGTAACAGACTCTTGATGGTTATTTCTGTAACAAGTGACACAGACTTACCTCTTCACTGAAACTCTCTTCTGAGATGGATTTCTTCAGGAGGCTGTCCTGGATCATCTACGACTCCAATTCTTCCTGCTCGGTATTCTCTGTCTATCCCAGTGTTGGTATTGCCCATGGTTTACCCCTTACCCTAGCTGACATTTGTAAACGGACAATTCCCAAACTTCTATCTCTTGCTACAACTTTGTCCTGAACTCTGGAATGGCATTTGTAATGACATACTCTACCCTTCCAACTGGGTGTCTTTTGAGTATCTCCAACTTAGCAAGCACTGCAGTCTTTAAAACACATTTTGCAAGAAAAGAATAATGATGGCGACTGATTTTAAAAGAAAATAGCAAATGTGAAATTTTCAGTCTATGCGCTAAGGTATTTCAAGGAGGCAGAATTTTTCCAGATACAGGATGGATGCTGATCATTGCACCCAGTATCTTCAGGGATAGGCAATACTTTCAGCACGTCTATCTTACTGGAAATGCCGTTAAAGAATATTACCTCTCTGTGTTCTTATGCTAAGCTCTGTAGGCAACTTTCTGATTTATAATTAGATTGAAAAAGGCAGATGTCTGTTATTGTGACTGGGATACAGCCCCTGTATATTCATAAACTGGCATCTAGTTGGTAAATGATTCTCTTATCACAGTTTGCTTGGTGTGAGTCAGTGTCCCAGAGTTGGTGAACTCTAGCTGAACTGTTGAGATCAAGTTTCTGTATCTGCAGAACTGAAGACCAGACTTTGGATTGTGGCAACTGAAAATAGACTGTGAACCTGAGAGGTGAGGCTCAGCTAAGGAGGTCAGCACACTCTTCTTGATATATTTTTAGCTGCACACATTTTGATTTACATCTCTTTGTCCCACACAGTGTGTATCACAGTGCAAAGCACCAAAAGGTTGAATACTTGCTTATTATCTGACTGAGCTATTCAATAGAGCGTCCAAAAGAAAATATCGTATGCATTCAGTTTCAAAACAAGAATTTGTCGGAGATCCACAAAGCCTTCATGGCATGAAAGAAGATTAATAATAATAGAAACAAGTAGTAACAAAACAGCACATGGAATGGCAAAGTCCTTAACAGCCTCAAAAAGCCTGCCATTTATTGAGTATATATTTTATGGGAAGTGCTTTGCATTTTCTATTTCACCTAATTACCCCAACATCTCTGAGCTGCAGTTATGCTCAGTTTATAGTTGAGGGTGCAAGCAACTGCCCAGGGTACACAACTAATAAGTGGTAAAAGTTGGTTCAAACCTAAGGTATTTTGACTGCAAAGCTGATTCTCTTAAACACAGTGGACATGTGCTGTTTTACTCTTAACTATTCACAGCAGCAGGAATAGTATGAAGAGCTAAGCTTCAGAATTTACATAAATATAAGTTTCAATTATAGTCTATAACTGCAAATAGCTATCCTTAGATGTATGCTAAATACCGTTTCTTTGGGAATTCCAAATGTAGTTTTTTTTAATTTTATTTTATTATGTTAATCACCATACATTACATCATTAGTTTTTGATGTAGTGTTCCATGATTCATTGTTTGCGTATCACACCCCGTGCTCCATTCAATACGTGCCCTCCTTAATACCCATCACCAGGCCAACCCATCCCCCAACCCCCCTCCCCTCTAGAACCCTCAGTTTGTTTCTCAGAGTCCATAGTCTCTCATAGTTCGTCTCCCCTCCGATTCCCCCCCTTCATTTTTCCCTTCCTACTAGTTTTTTTTTTTTAACATATAATGAATTATTTGTTTCAGAGGTACAGCTCTGTGATTCATCAGTCTTACACAAATGTAATCTTAAAAAACATTAAAAAAGATGCATATAACAAAATTGAAAATGAGTACCTCTTTGTTTATTTAAAAGTTGTTTTGAAAAACATCTCTCATCCCTTATTCCTGTAACCCCACACCACTTTGTACTGAGTAGTATATTTTATCTTTTTTGGCCAGGTCCTCAGAGAAATCAAATGATTCCAAGGAAATAGGGGCACCTGGGTGGCTCAGTTGGTTAAGCGACTGCCTTCGGCTCAGGTCATGATCCTGGAGTCCCGGGATCGAGTCCCGCATCGGGCTCCCTGCTCGGCAGGGAGTCTGCTTCTCCCTCTGACCCTCCCCCTCTCATGCTCTCTCTCTCTCTCATTCTCTCTCTCAAATAAATAAATAAAATCTTTAAAAAAAAAAAAAGATTTAAAAAAAAAAAATGATTCCAAGGAAATAAAATGTACTTGTGTCCTGGGTCACAGTAGACATGTAAGTAATGTGTTATGTGCATGAGTATAAGCATGTGCATGTGTGTGTATTTCTGAAATGAAAATCACAAAGCCTTACTGAGTTAAGGAGTCTGATCTATTTTGTTTTGTGCTCATAACCCACTAAAGGGTCAAGATCTACAGTTTGAAGAGTCCTGCAATGTGGAAGGAATGTTTTAGTAGGAGTGAGAAACCTGAGTTCTTTGCTAGCTCCACTTTTGAATAGAAAACTTTGCTCTCACCAGCAAACCAAGGTGATAAGATTAAATCGATTATTTCCCTGGCCTGTGTTTCAATCTATCTTCAAGGATTTCCACCTTGACGCTGGTTATTTTTCCTCATCAGGTAATCAGGAGAAGCAGTGCATTGCTCCCCCATGTGCAGGACTGACTGCCCCCACATACCTCCTATCGCCTTACCTCCTTATCTGGGTCTATTTTTAAGGGGCAGCAGTACTGTCAGCTGCTCAGCCCAGGGGCCTGACTCCATCCACAGATCGGTCCCAGCAACAATGCTGGTTGGAGATGTCCATCCCCAGGGTCCACCCCAAAGCAGTATAACCTGACAGGGTTAAAACAAGTAAGCACAGTATTAACATGGATTTCTGGTGACATCTGTTGTGTTTTTAATGCCCCATCCCATCAGACTTCTAAACCGTAACAGATCTACTTTGAATTCAGGGCAAGCTTTTTACATGTGGAACTGGAAACTCTGACCGTATCTGGGGGCAAAATTATAAACATTCTGAAAAGAGTACAAGCTTTCCAGTTCATTAAAATAAGAGAATTTATTTACTTGCAGAGAGAAAATGCTGACTCTAATCCCAAAGTGCTTTTGAAAATCAAAACATTCTCCAAGCTTTATGGTAAATTCTTAAATCAGAAAAATGACTATCTGTATTTCTGTGTATGCACTAAATAAACATACATATATACACACCCACAAAACTCTACCATGCTGATGTTAATAAAGGAAGATTCCTATGAAGGAAGTTTGGATAGTATAGCTAAGTAAGGAATTAAAACTGAGTGACATACATCATAAGGGCTGCAAGTGATTTACACTTTTCTACCCCCAGGATTCTGTGACAGGGCACGTGTCTCAGCGGACAACCAGAAAACCCAACACAGGACCATTATGCACCTACCTTCTCCACTAAGGAGAAAAAAAAGGTAATGCTGTAAATATGCTTCCATTCCATTATATACTTTTTCACTACACAGGACCAGATATTTACTTTTTAATAAACTTGAAAGAAGCAGGCAATGCAGGCTAATGGATAAACAGAAACCACAAAGGATTATTGTTAGTATGATTACCTCCATAGATAAAAATTAGAGAAAAGATTACATAATGATTCTGTATTTTTCTCCTCCAATAGTGATAATATTATAAATTCTCTTGCACCAGAATTCTTTAGCACTTCCCTTTTTACAGTCTAGGCCACACCTTAAGAAATACATACTATGCCACCCAGAATAGTATGTGTCAAAATTTGGCAAAACTTCTGAGTATTAACACTATAATAACATAGAAGCCATCAGATCACATTTCATAGTTTTATTGAGACTTTTTCATTTGTCTATAGTAGGTACAATTCTGATGATCATGATCATATCAAAGCTCTCCTATTATAAATAGCAGATAGTAAGTTGGCCACATGCCTTAGACACACACACACACAAACACACGATATTGTACACTCCTGCATGCAAACTTAGAGGAAATACACATTCCTTTTATTAAAAACAATTACGTACAATAAGTCTGGAATTTGTTAAGCTACCAATGATTTAGATAAACCTGAGAAGGCTCAAAATGTCAAGTAACACTGTTTCCATAGTGTTCATTCAATGAAACTGTTAATCACAAAGAAATCTAGTTCAACTATATTAAAATCACAATATAAAAATAAACATTTTTGCAAAAACACTAAACATACTAGAATTCAAAGTCACAAATTTTGATATGTAACATATTCCCCTTCATATTAATTTGTAATGATGTGTATAATACAATGTATGACATAATAAAAATTGTAACAGAGTTCAGCAGCCAAATCATTTACAGTTATCACTATAAAACTTGAAATTAAAGTTACCAACTGAACAACAAGAACATTAAAATAGCAGTGTTGAACTTGCTGGTAGCATGTTACTTAGAAACTACATCTCAAAGAACTCAAGATTATATTCTTTCACCTTAAGAAGAAATACAACACAAAAATGTAAGCAGAACTGAGGACAGTAAGGGATTGTATCAGCTGCCTCTTTTCTCTCTCCCCCATCCCCCCTAGTTTTTCCTCAAATTCTAAATCTATCTATAATGCCCATCCCTTCTGACTTCTAAAATGTAAGGGATCTACCTTGAATTTAGGACAACCTTTTGCATTGGAATTGGAAGTTTCAACCATATTTGGAGGCACAATTCTAAGGGTCTTGAAAAGACAATATAAACTTTTCTATGTCATATAAAATATAGACAACACAGACCTAGCCTGGCAAAGATATTTTGTATTTACTATTGAGCTTATGATAGTTTGATACCACAGTGTGTCTGTATAGAGAACCCTAAGTAAAAAGGTAAACATGCAAAAGCACTTCTAGAGAAAATTAACCACCTGTATCACAAAACATTCATATTTTAGATCAAAAAAATCTTCAAACATTTCAAGATACGGGTATTTGAAAAGCAAAATATACAATAACTCATTTTATCTATGCATCACATTACATAAAATACACTAGTGTGACATATTATACATTGTAATAAATATAATTTACATCAGCATATTTGATCTTTCAAGAAAGCCTTTTAATCTGTACAACTGAAGAACTGTGAGCTTCATCAATAAATACGATTATGTTAGTTGTAAATTGACCAGCTAAGTTAAAGCTTCAGGAGATCCCTAACTACGTATATATCTTCATTTTCCCTAGTCCAATTCCAGCTGTTATAAGCACAGACATCTCTTGTATCCAAAAGCAGTTTACCGTACTGTCCGAGTAGATTGAGAAAACTTACAGGTCATAGATCCAAATCATAATTGGTGAACTCTGTGAGAATTTCTAGCCCAGGACTGCAATGGAAGAGTCCTGGAAAGTACAGTAGCAGATTTCATGCACCTCTGGCTGGCTGTAGTTTTAATGTTCTACCACATCCTCTGAGGTCATCTAACCTTTTTAATCCATGGAGAGTGGTGTTGAAAGAGTCAAGAGTTCCACAGTTGGCCAAGTGGCAAGGTCGTGTTTTTAATGCTGAATCCTACTCTCTGCTGTATGTCTTCTTGGTTTGTGTTTATATCATTTCCATGCAAATGCATAGTGATGTTTAAAGAGTCAAAGACACCAATTGGTGAGCCAAAAATACCTTAAACTTGGCATAAGAATCGTTTTGTAGTGTGAAATTTAGTTAACTGATAAGTTCTATAATTTTAGCAGTTTTTTCATCAAAATGCCAACAGATTTCTGCTTTTACTATTAAAATACCTACTTACATCATCACATGTCATCAGATTTCCAGCCAGTAGATCACTGCTTCATCTTGATCCTCTGTGTGTTTTTGCCATTAGCACAGACTCTTCCTGGAGACCTCTTTGTGCCTAGAAGGAGTTGGGCAAGATCATTCTTGTTACTATTTGGCATGTATTCACACATTGTCATTGTCCACTACATGACGTATGAAGAAGAAACACTGGGAAAAAACATGCCAAGAAGTAAAAGGGCATTTCTAGGCACTGTCCACTTCACTGGTCCACGGTCCAAAAGAAAGTTCTCTGGGAGCTGAAACACAATGTATGTAACATGTATGGTAAACCAGGCTGGCATCCTGAGACCTAAAAGGAAGAAAACTAAAGTGAATGGTGAGGAAATATTATAGAAATGTATACCATTAGCTTATGAGTTCAAGGATGGCACAGGCTTTGAATTTCCATTTTGGTTAATGTAGTGATAATAATCTTGCGTCACTGAGCATGATGTTTGACAAGGATCGTACAGTAATGACATATTTTATACTTTTCCTTTTAGGATTCCACACAGACAATGAATGCTATAGAGGACCCTAACTGAGAACCTTAACTAATCTCTTTCCTCAAAACAAGGTGGTGTAGGTAAGACAGCCAGTTATGGTTTCTTTTTGATTTGGCTCCTATAATTCTGTGCATTAACCCAAACATATATAAAAAAAAAAATCACTTTTAGTAAGGCTTAACACTGCTTTTCTTCATTGATTTTAGGGGCCAAAGACTGGATAAACTGAAGCAAGTCTAAGAAGAAACTGAAGGTCTCACAAATCCACAGGCCACCCAGATACCACAGGAGCTGATTAAGTCCTGACTGTCCTGTCGCTGTGTCCCAGAGGTGTTCTTGCCTTAAGACAGACTCCAAATTGCTTTACTTACAAAGTGCTTTCCAACAAGTTATTCCACCACCAGTTGCAAACTCTAATGCTGGCTTTTTTGAGGCCAGTTTTGACAAAAATTCCTTTGATACTGTATTTTAAAGTTAAAAATCGTGTTACCTTATTAGTCTACATCCTTAGCATTTGACCATTTCAATGGCTAGAAATGCAATAGTCAATATTATTCATTGAAATTCAATATTCATTTAAAACTCTTATTAAAGTTACTGAAATATTTAGTGAAGTTTTCATTACTGCCTGGCAGAGGGGGAAAAAAACAAAAAAACTGCCCAGTAGTCTTCTCTTTATTAGTAGTCGGATTTGGAATCTCCCCAACTTTTTAGTGCTGTGGTACCTTATGTACCACATAAATTTAATTCTCTGTATTTCCCGTTCCCATATATTTGCAGCTTTTTTTCTTTTAAATGTGAGGATATAAGATCCATTATAGGATTATAGCTTTTCATTCTATCAACACAACCTGTACAAAGTCTGTTTTTTTCATATTGCATTTAATGTTTTCTGACATTTTGAAGAGGCAAAAGAGGGCCTTTATAGCATTTTAAAGTCCTTATTCTAAAACTTTCTCTAAAAACAAAAACAAAAAAGCCCCATCTTTTCCCCACTCCTTGTTGCCTCATACATTTGAAAATATGTTTGCAGCCTATGCATCATGAAGGACTATTAAACATTCTCCCTCTGATAATATCATCCTCTTGGCCAACATTCTTCGACCCTGGTCTGTAATATATCTGATTTTTTACATTGTCTTTGCAGCTTTCAGTGAGCATTTGTACTGCAACAAAGACTCCTAAGGCAGTGCACAGCCGTGGTGCAAGTAAATGTTCTTTATCACAGGAAGTCTAAGAGTTCACAGTGTTTACAAGGAAAGTACATGAACTTTGATTTTTCCAAATGCAATTTGCCTGTAAGATAATATATGCAGACTTCCACCACCACATATCTAGCACCTAAGTTTTCTAGAAGTGACTGGGTAATAATCACTTTCTAGGTTTTTAAATTCATTGACTTAATTTTCTATTCAATTCTCCAAAGAAACAGCCTGCTACCACCTATGCTTCTAGGACCAAAAGAGACACCCAGCTGAGATCTCTTCACCTGAATGGAGTTTAGTATTTTTGCTATACTTTGAGAATGTGGAGTCTGTTCCTACCATAGATCACTGAAAACTCAGTTTCCTTGGAGAAATTATTAATATCAAAATAGCTCTAGTACTCAAGTGCACTTTAAACAGAAAAGCTTGTAAATTTTAAAGACAGATAAGAAAGTAAATGTTTAACTAGGATAGTATAATTTTATTTTACATACTTCTGTTTAGAAAGGGAGGCCTTGAAAGTGAACCCAAACAAGCCAAATGTAGGGGTGGGTGTTTTAATTTTTTTTTTTTTAAACTATTTTCTTGGACTTCGTTTTCTCTAAGCTTACTAGAAACTTACTTAAAGGGGGAAAAAAGCACTTGGCTCTATTAAGCATCCTACCATGTTACAAAAGCGGGTGTTCGGTGATTCTTGCATCCTCACAAGCTTGTATCTCCATTCTGCTTGAACTCAGATAAAATATTCAGGGTCATGTCTTCACTCTTGGATTGCAAATTCGCCTCACTTCTTCTGGAAGCTTTCCTAGTGGCTCTGGAGAGTCTCCTCCTGAAAGTATCTCCTGCCAAGAAATAGAGAATGGGGTCCACACAACTGTTGAGACTTGCTAGACCTCTTGTCACCTGATAAGTGGCATAAACCCTGTCATTGAAAGCACACATTTCCGGGGTCTGAAAATCCAGCCGGGCCCTCAAATTCATCGTTTTCATCACATGGAAAGGGATGTAAGAGACAGCGAAGACAGTCAGTACAATAATCACCAGGTAAATGGATTTCCTCCTCAGAGGTGAGTTGTCCAAATCGTTGTAGATCAAAGCCCTCACAATTAATCCGTAACAGCCCAGAATCAATACCAAGGGGACACAGAACATGGCCACGGTTGTGCACATGCTGTAGATGAAATAACTCCGCAGGTACTCGTCGGAGGTGGTGTCGTAGCAGGTGATGGTTTTGTTTTTCCGGACCTGGGTGCCTGAGTAGAAGAAGATGGGGGAGATGCCCACCACCACGATGAGCCACACCAGCACGCTGATATAGACCGCGTTCTTCTTCTTGAGCCGGCCCAGAGACTTGAGCGGATACACCACGCCGCTGTACCGGTGCGCGCTGATGCAGGTTAGGAACAGGATGCTGCCGTAGAGGTTCACATGGAAGATGAACCTCTGCAGCTTGCACATGGCATCCCCAAAGATCCAGTCCGTCTTATTGAAGTAGTAGAAGATGAGCGCGGGCAGAGTCAGCACGTACAAGAAGTCGGCCAGGGCCAAGTTGAACATGTACACGGAGATGCCGCTCCACGGCTTCATGTGGAAGACGAACATCCAGATCGCCACGCTGTTGCCCAAGAAGCCGATAAGGAACACCAAGATGTAGACAGCCGGCAGGTAGTAGAACTGGAAGCCCGTCTTGGTCAGCGAGCATGCGAACGAGGCTGCTGCGACAGCAGCGGTGGAGGCTGCGGTGCTGTTCCTCCAGGGCAAACCCTGGCCGGCCAGGAAGGTAGCGTCCGTCCCATTGGGGACAGCCGGCCACAGCACCTCGGTCATTCTCTCCTTCCCCGACTTACGCGGCGGCTCCTAGGGGCAAGTAGCGGCGAGAGGGCGGCAGCGGTGAAGGGCGCGCCGAGCATCGGAAAAGCGAGGGAGCGGAAGGGAGCGGGCGCCTGGGAGCCCCACCGGAGGGGACACACACGGGCTCACCCACACCGGCTCCAGCCCCGCGTTCGCCGCGGGCCATGAAATCTGCTCGGGGCCGCGACCAAGCCGGGCTGGCTGCCGGGCCAGCAACTTCCCCGTCCGGCTGGTCAGTGCCGAGGTTAACACCACCGGGCGCACAAGACACGGCCACCGACAACTTTCTGACTGCCCTTTCCCGAGGGTTCGCGGGTCCTCACGGGAGAGCGGAGACCGTGCTGGGGGTTCAGCGAGGAGGTAGAGCCCAACTCGCAGTACTGCGTTCCGGCATGGGGAAGGCACTCCCCAGCCTTCTTGCCCCAAAGATCAACTTCCTTTGGGCATCTTCTTTCTCCCTACCTTGAAAGCAAGCAGCTCATTTCAGGGGGCCCGCGCTGCTTCCTTCTCGGTCCCTGCGCTCGCTCAGCCTCTGGGGGCCATCGGAGCGCGCGTTACTGCAGACCCGCGCGCCCCTGGATCGCGTAGTGTTCACCCTCAGTGCAGCTCAGGGCCCCTCCTCAAGGCCCTGCTCCGGGGAGTGCGGGGGGCAGGCGGCTCCCCGCGAGGATGGGCGGGGTTTGGGCACCCGGGTGAGTCCGGGCTCCCAGGAGACTAGGGGCGTGCCTCGGCGGAGCCAGCCCGGCTGCCCGCCAGAGCTTTTCAGAGAGTCCGCCTGGAGCCGGGGGAGTCTTCTATGGAGCAGATCTTCACGGTGCCCGGGAGCGCTCAGCCTCTGGCCCTCCGCTGCTCCCAGAGGCGTGGAGGGTGAGGGGGCGCCTGGTCCGCCTGGCTGCTGGGGAGCGATTGGCCCGTGAGCGCTCCTTTGCTCTTCCGCCAGCTATCCGGCAAAGTGAAGTTGCTGACACACAGGAAACCCTTCTGACTGCTCACAGCCCTTGCCTACAACCCTAGAGCCCACGGGTCCAAGACAGAAGTCTCTAGGGCCCTTAAGAACCACGCCAGGTGTCTGCAGGTTCCAAGCAGCCAGCAGTCTCCAACGGGGAACGCCCTGCTGGTGCAGTGCTCCTAGCTTCACGGAGACCAGATTCCAAGCACTTGCTGGAACGTGCTACTTCAAGAGAGCAAGAGCTTTCGAAGGGTGGGGAGGGTTGGGAGGGAAGTAGGGAGAGAGCCTTTCTGCCCTTCTAATCTGCTTTTTACTATTTCAGTATCTTTTCTTAACCAAATTTCAGTCAACTGAGGTTATTGGTAACTTATTTTCTAAAAGGGCCTTGTAAGCATATTTGTCAGTACTTCACATTGCCTAGGATAATTTATCTTGATACCTACCACCTCTGGGCAACACAAGGTCTCCAAATCCTCCTGTCCAGTACATTTCAAGATCAGAGGCTGCACCATATTGTTTTAGAAATAACTTAAATCTTAAGTACAGCTTTATATAGATAGATGTAAAGGCCAATTGCAACTCTAAAGTGATTAAGGTATGATTTGGGGGTTTTATTACCAATCCTATTTCTTTAGGTTAAAGTGATTAGTCACAATTAGCTCTAGTAAGTACCTTAGCAATGTAGGTTGGGACTTCCTTAAACATCATATGTATTGAAAAACTCATTTCATGGCTTGAATGTATCAAAATTTTAAGCAGTGCACTTCAAAATTATATTTAATTGGAAAATAAATGAATTATTAACTTTTCAGGGAAATGTTTAAATGGGCTCACACAGGAGTGGAATCTAGCACTTCTAGAAAATTGACTAATATTTTTTATGTTAAAGGCTTTTCTCTTAGAGGAAAAAGAAAATCCAAAAGAAAAGCTCTATAAAATATATACCACAAAGATTTCTTTCTGGTCCCAGATGTTACGTGATAGTGTTCTCTTAAAAAATACCCAAAGGAAAACCACTAGCTACTGGCTTTGATATCACAGGAAGATTCCCCACAAGACTCAGAGGGTCCTTTAGAGGAACACATAAAGTACCCTACTCAAATGCATGACATCATGAGCACACTGGTATTTTGAGTTGTGGTCAATTTAACAGCATGAAAATAAAACTAGAGTAGATAACTCAAAAGGGCATGATTATTATTTTGAAAACAGTCTTAATTGAAAGGAATGTTTTCTCATCTATTAAATGAGGGAGGTGGATTTTATTATCTTTTTTCACTCCAATCTCCAAAGTACGGGATTCTATAATTCTGAGGCTTAACGTGAAACATTTTCATCTGGTTTGATTAGAATGGTACTAACTGGGATGATAGTCTATTAAGAGAGGAGCAAAGGAAACCATTAAGAATTTCTTTGGTACTCAATAGGTCTTAAGGCACTCCTTTGCATTTTTCATTTGCAACATAAGCAATATGTGACCTCACTTCAAGTCTGTTCCAAATGTGTTAATTCACTGCGTTTTAAAAGGTAGTTAGTCCAGGGGCACCTGGGTGGCTCAGTCATTAAACCTCTGCCTTAGGCTCAGGTCATGATCCCAGTGGAATCAGGCCCGCAGCGGGCTCCCTGCTCTGCGGGAAGCCTGCTTTTGCTTCTCCCTTTCCCACTACCCCCCACCCCCGCTTTTGTGTTCCCTCTCTCACTGTCTCTCTCTCTCTCTGTCAAATAAATAAATAAAATCTTAAAAAAAAAAAAAGGTAGTTAGTCCAAATACCATTCAGTACTTTCAGAAAACTTGACACTTGACTAGGAATTTGAAGGAGATAGCCGTCCTAAGTGCACCAGTTAAGTGAGTATTGCAAATACTGCTTTTACATTCATCATATCAAATGACATATTTACAATATGTTTCAGTTATATATTAAATCAAAACTTGTGTCTTGTGGAAATAATTTATATGTATTCAAATTATTGTTTGTTGACTTTATTTGTAATGCACTGAACTAGGTTTAATGAAGGAAAAAATAGTCTAAAACCCAAGAACATGTTGTTATTGATTCTTTAATACCAATTATAAATGCCTTAAAGGTATGAAAATAATATGCAGAATATGCTCCATATCTTTAAGGGACTTACCTCAAAATTTTGTATAAATTTGCTTTGTATCTGATTAATGTGAATGCCTGACTTCAAGGGATTTATAATTTAGTTGGAAATGCAAAGTACAACAATATAATAAGCCTTTCTTATAGTCAGCACTATGCACACCTAACAAGAATTATCTTGAGTTTGAGTTCTTAAAAATTTTCTCTAATTGATAATTGCATCCCTGTTTTTTTAAGTGGTGAAACAAAGGCAGAGAGGTTAAGTAACTTGTCCTTTGTCACACAGTAGAAACTGAGGTTTAAATTTCAGCCATCTTTCCCCACAGCCCCATACACTTTACCACTATTCTATGATGAAATACACACAAGTACAGGACAGCGGTAGGAAGATTAACTTTCAGTGGCCATTGCAGATCAAACATAGAAAGGGTGATTCCCAGAAGCCTTCTACTAAGACAAAATTTGGAGCCAGATCTTGAAGGTACTAATATAGTCAAAGAGTATTTCAGAAGCTTCCCAAGTGTTCTACGTCTCTACTTAGGATTTTAAAAAATAGCCAGTAATATATAGATGATCTGAAGACAGACATTTATGGAGAAGTCAGATCTGTTGGGCCTCAGACTCAAAAGGCTGCCATTCCTGTGTTTACAAAGGTTTTCATAGCCATTGTTAGGGAATCTATTCTCTTTCTTAGAGTCACAGAAAATCTAACAATCTTTGAGGATGGAAATAGCATTGAAAATATTCTAATCGAAGGCTGCAAGTATAAGAAACTTATAAGCACAAAATATAAAATCCCCCAACTTCAAAGTTGAGACCAAGAAACATGAGATTTGATTAAACAATACTACAAATAAACCTAATTTGGAGGGCAGGACAATGTTAAGATTTTGCAGGTAAGAGACAACGAAACCCTGATATAGGAGAGAGAGAAATTTCTTAGAGGATTCCCTTAAGTATAATAATAAAGATGTGATCGGGGCACCTGGGTGGCTCAGTCGTTAAGCGTCTGCCTTTGGCTTGGGTCATGATCCCAGAGTCCTGGGATCAAGCCCCGCATCAGGCTCCCTGCTCAGCGGGAGGCCTGCTTCTCCCTCTCCCACACCCCCTGCTTGTGTTCCCTCTCTCGCTGTCTCTATCAAATAAATAAATAAAATCTTTAAAAAAAAAATAAGATGTGATCACTTCTAAGATAACACCTTAGGAAAGACCCTTCTATTCCCCAAGATGACAGGATAAAGAAATAGAAGGACAAAGTCTAAGGAATTCACAGCTAACGGCCTCCAGTGAAGGAGAGGGAGAGAAGGCTATGGTGGAGTGGGAGTGGGAAAAGAGCATAGTGAGAAAAAGTGAAAGGATTGCCCTGTGCTGGGGAGGGCCCAGCTGCTCCTAGAAATTATGTGCTTGTCATGGAGCCAGTCAATAGGCTTCCTGAATATATTTCATTAAAAATCACAGCGGGGACATAGGACACAGAAGAGAGGACAGCCCGGTTGTTCCAAGGTTGGAATGAGAAGAGGAGAGAACAAGAGACTAGGGAGACCAGAGGAAAGAGAAGGCAGAGAGAGGCAGAAGTGGGGGGAAAAAGGAGGGGAAACACTAGGTGTGTGGGGGGAAAGAAGAGAAAGCAGGTACTTGTATTGAACTGGGTGGAGATCTTTGAAAAAATCTCATGGAGCATTGCTTTTCAATTATTTGGGTTTAAATCTGGGTAGGTGTGTGTGTCGGGGGGTGGGGGTGTCTGGTCTTATGGTCAGAGTAATGTCCCAATGGAGTGTCTGCCCCTTGGTAGATGACATTGAACCAGGTTTTCCATCTGTGCCCTACCACTTGCAAGAACCTGTAAAATCACAGGCCACCTAAGTCTGCCATCCTTCAGAAAATTTCTTGCTCCCAGAAGTTAGGAGTATTCTAGGTAACTGCTTTCCTGTATTTACTTCTTTAATGTTTACTTCCCTTATCCCCATCCATATGAAGCTCTAGTCCCTAGTCCCAGGCACTGTGAAATATTTTTAAAAGAATTTTCATTAAATCCAGAATAAAAGACTCCAGTCCAGGCTTATAGCCTCAGTCATTCTCTAGTCATCTTTCTCGGGCAAATATTCCCTTTGTTCTTTTTATCTCTGATCTTTGGTTTCACAAGGGCACGTCCATAAAGTCTGTGGGTGCACAAATATCTTTAGAGCCAGTTACTCATATCTGAAATGTTACACCATAATTATGGACTCTTGGAGGGTTTCCATGGTGGCACAAAGGATAAAAATATGACATTATTTGAAAGTTAATTGTCATTATTATAACCACCTAAATTTTTGATTTCTGGTACATCCATACTTTAAGTATATAAGCTAAATTCCAAATAGGTAAATGAAAATCATGTGTAGAAATCAAGAAATACCCATTTTTTTCTCATGTGAAATCACATCTTCCATCAGCTCACTCTTGGGATGTTGACCTCAGTTATGTCCTGGGTGTTACACAATTTTCTAAGATTAAAGTTAATAGCAGTGCTGTTGGTCGTATTCCAGATTTTGGAATTTGGAATTCTGAAAAGTCTAAGTTTTCACCAGTCGCAGTCAAAAGTGTGAACCAACGTTAAGTAGATGAGCATTATGCCCATTTTTATAATCTTTTAGTTTAGATTCTTGTAGAAAGGGAGACTAGACTACTAGACTCTTGTAGAAAGAGCAAAGCCCAAAGATTTTTCTTACAAGTCAAACCCTGGACACTCTTCTGAAAAGATATCTGGGTGGCCAAAAAAGCATCCAGTGAGTCAACATAGTAAGGTACAATAGGCCCATCCCTTGTCTATAAACAATAAAATAATAAAAGCCAATATAGAAGCAGTTATTTGTAGCTGCCAATGAACCAAAATAGACTACAGAATGCTTCAGGTGGAGAGATAATTAGTTACTCCTTGATAAATTCTTATGTTTTCAATGACAGGGTTTAGCAGAACCTCAAAATCTTACTTTAGTTCTGATTTTCATCTTTCTGCTTTAGTTCTAGACACCCGATACTATACTTAATATTTACCATAGAGACTGTATCATAGTTATAATAACCAGATAAGTAAAATACTATCTTAGCTCACTGACAACATTTACTGTGAGTCTCTGAGCACAGTTTCTCAAACTTGAATGTGCATACAGATCACTGCGGGGAGCTTGCTAATACACAATTTTAGGTATGGGGTGGAGCCCAGGACTGCACTTCTAACCAGTTCCCTTTGATGTCTAAGCTCTTCATCCAACCACTGTAGTACAAGTAGCAGACTATATATGAACCTGTCTGACATTCCTTCACTATGCCAATTTCCCACTGTAGCTTCTCCTATCTAGTGACAAAAAACACCTTAAGGGGTTAGCAATCTTGAATTATGGCATACATGTACCATGCACTTTTTGGAATGCTTTTTATATGTTATTCTCCAAAACCATGTGCTATGAGCTAAGAACTAGGTTCAAAGGTCAGTTAAGGCCACTTAACAGCTAGGCAACCAGACACATGCCCAAACCTGTCTTCTTTCAATGTTCTTATCAAATAACTCCTCTATCACAGATATCTAGAAGAATATGATCATGTACATGGAATGTTGAGGACTGTGTCTATGTAGTGAATGCACAAAAAATGGTAACTATTATGGCTATTATCATTAGTTATAATACCCTTGTTAATTTTACCTTAATGGATATATCTTAGAGAGCGTTTGAATGTAAGAAACCAAATCCACTGAAACTTGCTTTAGCAAATAAAGTGACTCTCTAGCAAGAGTACAGGAGTTATGAGCGTCACATAGAAGTGGGCATAGGAACTTAAAAATCAGGGATTTTGCCTATTCTCTACTTATCCAAAGCCATGGGGTCTTTTTCTTTGCCTTTCTCTATTCAACAACTTGCTTTTCTTATCCTTCCCTCCTTCTTTACTTCCCTTTCTTCTTCCTCCTCTTTTCCCTTTCTCTGCTAAGTTTCCTCTTTTTCTACCTAGACATAATTCAACATGTCCACTCAAAGCCTAGATTATTTCCAATGATAAATTCCTGGGGAAAGAATCTAGACTATCATGGTCCAGTTCACTTTGGCCTATAGAAGGGATAGGCCAAGTGACAAGAGCCTCCCTGTAGGGCTAAGTGACAGACTCCACGAAAAGAGAAGGATGGGCCACTTCTCTTAAGGAGAGAATATGGGGCAGAGAGGATATGATTGACTAATGAAATTATCTCTGGTATAGAAGGCAATAGGACCATGCATGTGATTGGTGGGTAGGGAGGAAAAGAAGGGTTTCAGGAAATGCAATTGTGACAGGCAAACTCCAGAGTCTCAAGGCTGGAGGATTGTGCCTATGGCCATGCAGAGCCTGATGGAGAAAACCATGCTCCAAGATTCGTGAAAGATAGTCCTGGGTGCTTCCTGTTTTGGCAGAGATGGAGAGAGCTAACTACTACTGAGAGCACCCAAGTGGAGATCTACAGAGCAAATGGAGGAACTGAGTAGAATGAAGTGAGGTGGCACAAGGCAGAAAAACATGGCTGTCCATTTTTGTGTTCGCTAAACATGTGAAGAGAAAAGCATGAGAGAGATGAAAATCTTTGCGTTCCTGCTAGGAAAATAGACGTCTTCTTTCAATCAAAGATAAATTATGAGGTTCTGCTTCCATCATGGAAATCAGTCCCAAGGCATGGTAATTACTACTGGGACCCTAATTATTAATTCAGTTGGGAGGAGCCCAAGGGACATATTTGCAGTAATTTGAGTCCCCAGAAATAAGTTTGACATGAGCAACAGAGAAATTGAATTTGGTTTAGAGAATGAGTGCCTCAGGAGAAAGCAGGAAACAAGGCTGGAAAAACTTTGTGGTGATTGTATTAACCAGTCATGGCTAAAAGCTCTGTTCATTCTCCGTAGGCATGAGATTTTGGCTGTGGGATATGTTATGATTTACTTTAGCAATATACCATGGAAGACTAGCATCTTCAGTGAAAGTGGCAGACTAGGAAGGGTTTGGATTGGAAAATGTATGTGTGAAAGACAGATGTGGCAAGGTGGGGGGAGTGAAGCTTAACTACTGACCAAGTACTTTTTTTTTTTTTTTTAAAGATTTTATTTATTTATAGGATAGAGAAAGACACAGCGAGAGAGGGAACACAAGCAGGGGGAGTGGGAGAGGGAGAAGCAGGCTTCCCGCTGAGCCGGGAGCCCAATGTGGGGCTCGATCCCAGGACCCCAGGATCATGACCTGAGCTGAAGGCAGACGCTTAACGACTGAGCCACCCAGGCGCCCCTGACCAAGTACTTTTCATTGAGAGACAAGCAAAGATTATTACCAGCATGGGGACACTCAGGGATGTGCTAAACAGGCTTTAGAAAGTCATGAAATTAATGCTCAGTAACTAAGGAAAAGTGGTTTAGGGATGTAGGATAGGTTAATTCTCTTAATAATAATAATAATAATAAAAGAATGAACAAAAGAAAAATTGTATATAATTATGCTGGGGAGGGAAATCATCTTTATAGCATTCACCCAAGAGCATACAATATGTTATAATGTTGTATGTCATTTTATAATCAACGAAAGGAGAAATGAAAGAACTGATCTGGGAACATCTGCTCAGAATAAAGGCATGAACAAGATGTGGGGCTCTAAGAGAAGGAAAGGGCATGGAATAGGCATAGGCAGATGGAGGAAGTAACAGCGTTGCCACTCTGGTCACAGAAAAGACAAAGTGAAACGGAGTAGGTGTGATAAACAAGAGAGAGATCTATAAATCAGCTGGTGTATGAGGAGAATAGACAAACTCTCCTTACCTCACAAAATAACATTTTAGTTAGAAGTTCTTAGAGGTAATATGGGGCTCCTGGGTGGCTCAGTCAGCTAAGCATCCGACTCCTGATTTCTGCGCAGGTCATGATCTCAGGGTCATGAGATCAAGCCCTGCATTTGGGTTCATGCTGGGGCGTGGAGCCTGCTTAAGATTCTGTTTCCCTCTCCCTCTGTCCCTCCATGCTCGCTCTCTCTCAAATAAATCTTAAAAAAAGTTCTTAAAGGTAACATATGAGGAAGGGAAGTGAACCCATTTATTTTTTTCTCATGGAGGGGAAAACTGAAGAAAATGAATAAAACATCCCAAAGATGGAAATGTACAACATTAAATGTATTAATATTGTAGAAACATTATAAAAGAAAGTTAGACTATGAAGAATATGGTATATGGTGATATAAGGTGATACCAGGAAATGAGCTGAAAATCTTTGGGCAATGAGAGGAGATAGAAGGAGGAGGAGGAGAAGGGAGAGGGAAGAGGTGGAAGCATAGGAGAAAGGAGTTAATGGTAAAAGTTCACCAAAGAAACTTTCAAGGATTGATAAACTTCCAACAAGTATGGATAAATTAGAACCTAAATTTACAATATGTAATGAAAATAACTCAAAGCCTCAGAAGATGGATTATGGAACACTTGGAAATGAAGAGCATGTATGTATGTGTGTGCATATGTATTATAAAAAGCAGTTTTATGAGTTCTTTATATATTTTGGATACTAGCCCTTTATCAGATATGTCAATAATCCAGTTAAAAAAATGGGAAGACATGAATAAACATTTTTCTCAAAGAAGACATACAGATGGCTAAGACACATGAAAAAATGCTCAATATCACTCATCATCAGGGAAATACAAGTCAAAACCACGAGGAGATACCACCTCACACCTGTCAGAATGGCTAAAATCAACAACACAGGAAACAACAGATGTTGGTGAGGATGTGGAGAAAACGGAACCCTCTTACATTGTTGGTAGGAATGCAAACTAGTGTAACCACTCTGGAAAACAGTATGGAGGTTCCTCAAAAAGTTAAAATAGAACTACCCTGTGGTCCAGGATTTGCACTACTAGGTATTTACACAAAGGATACAAAAATACTTATTCAAAAGGGCACGTGCACCCCGATGTTTATAGCAGCACTATCAACAATAGCCAAACTATGGAAAGAGCCCAAATGTCCATCCATGCATGAATGCATAAAGAAGATGTGGCATATAATAGAAAACTACTCAGCCATCAAGAAGAATGAAATCTTGCCATTTGTAATGACGTGGGCAGAGCTAGAGTGTATTATGCTAAGTGAAATAAATCAGAGAAAGACAAATACCATATTATTTTACTCATATGCAGAATATAACAAAATAAATGAACACGGCGGAAAAAAAGAGGTAAACCAAGAAACAGACTCTTAACTATAGAGAACTGATGGTTATTAGAGGGGAGGTGGATGGTGGGATAAGTTAAATGGGTGATGGGTATTAAGGAGGGCACTTGTGATAAGCACTAGGTATTGTATGTAAGTATGGAATCACTAAATTGTACACCTGCAACTAGTATTATACTGTATTTTAACTATCTGGTATTCAGATAAAACTTGGGGGAATAAAAAAAGCAGCACTGAAAAAGGAAGTTGGAGAAGGATTATTGATTACCATGGAAATAATCTAAAATGTGATTGGGAAAGATATGACTTCCTGCCATGGTGACAGCACTAAAGAATGAGAGAATTTAATTATTATCAGATTTTGACATTCCAGAATTACACGATGTGATGGCATTTTTACAGAGGAAACTTTTCCTGGTTCAATGGCTTCATCTGAATTCCTTCTGTGGACTACCTAAACTGACTTTGTCTCATATTGTTGGCTTGTGGGAGACTATTAGAGTGACAAGAATGATGAAATAAAGAAACTCAAATCATTTATAAAATGTATTTCATTTCTAGTAAAAATGACTCAACTAATTCCCCAAGAACAGCATTATTGTGGGAAGAAAGATACTGTAGATAAGTCACACATACAAACATATGCACACAAAAGAAGCGAAATTTCATATTCTGTGGCAACCAGTGTTAACATCTACTTATACAGAGATTTTCCCCCTTCATTTGTTTGAATATATATTTATGTGTACTTTTTTTTTTAAAGGTTTTATTTTTTATTTATTTAGAGAGTGTGAGCAGTGGGGAGGGGCAGAGAAAGTCTCAAGCAGACTCCGTGCTGAGCACCCAGAGTGGGGCTCAATCTCAAAACCCTGAGATCATGACCAGAGTCAAAAATCAAGAGATGGATGCTTAACTGACTGAGCCACTGAGGCGCTCCTATATGCACATTTAAAATTGGGACCCTATATGGTTGTATCCTGCCTTCCTGCCAGTATATATACATGTATCTACCATTTTCTTGATGGTAGCAGGATACCACTAGTATTGTTGAAAGGGCAAAGGAAAGAAAACTAGGGCCACTGGTATTACTAAACAGGAAAGATTGACACAACAGCATGTAAAATATAGAGATGCACTCTAAGGGGACAAAAGGAGCCCAATTTCCTTAAGAGGTATCAAGGTGCATCAATTGAGTTTAGATAAAGACTTTGAATCAGGTAAGCCATAATTTTCTTTCCAAGAACAGAAAAGATAAAACTCTTGTCTTTTAGGTTACTGAAAAAACTACTACCTAACATTCCCTGCTTAGAAGTTTTCAGACAGAAAAACGTCAGGATGGCAGATGGCATGGATATATAGTATTTAGTGTAGTTCTGAATGAAATGTTCAAAAAAATTAAAAGAATTTAAGATACAATAATGAAATATTTATTCTAAATTTATTAAAAGGACAAAGATGAAGTAATAAAGAAAAACACAAGGAAGGATTTTAAAAAACATTAGTAACTTATACAAGAAGTTGTAATAAAGAACCATTAAACCAAAAAGAGCAAAAAAAATAATTTATATGGAAAATATAAGGAAGATCCAAGATAAATGGGAACTTGGAAACTGGAAAGTGAACATAATGAGAATTTATAAATAGTTGTTTTTAAAAATAGAGTGAGCTAAGCCAAGGGACTCCTGGTGTAGTGGTTATTCAGAGTCATCACCAAGATAATTATAAAAATAGCAGATATTTAGTGAGCACTTACTGTGGCAAGTCCATAGCATTTTACATTTTTGCTAATTTGATCTTTGGAAAGTTTTCCAAAAGTTTGGGAGTTTTCTGCAAATAGTAGGGCCTTTATAGAAATGGAAGAGAGATAAAAGAGTAGAAGAGATAAAAGAGTAGAAGAGATAAGGGAGATAAAGTCCTTAAGACAAAGGCAAAGACCCTAAATTTAAAAAGGAATATAAGGCAAGTTAAATACAAGAAAATGTCAAAGTACCTCAATGCCCACAAAATAGAAGCTGCTGAGGTTGATGATGAGGGTAGTAAAAATAAATTCATCAAAAAGCAACAGGAAATAAAACTAGAGCACAGCAGAGCTACTATGTAGAACCTTTTTGTAAAAATCCCCAAACCCCTAATTAAAACCAATATAGGAAAACATGGCAGTTCCCCAAAAGAAGCATGTAAGGATCAAGTCCCTCCTAGTAAGGCAATGCATTATAGGAAAAGATTTGGGAACCAGATGGTTGAGATTACAAACTGGAGAAGTCACAGTCATAGAGCTGGGAGAAGCATAGAAGATGGAGGTTTAAATAAAAATTCATCGGGTATTATTAGAAGGAAAAGAAAGGATCCAAAAGTCCTAATTATGGGGATAAAGTCCTTCTGGTAGAGCAGAAATGCAGAAGCTATAAATGAGTGAAGGAGACAGGAAGACGCGCCAAGTGGGAAAAACCACATTATAGAAAAGATGGGTAAACCACATCATAGAAAAGAGGAGAAAGAAAGTTGAAGGGAAAAGAAAATGTAAGACATTGATTTTCAAAGCCATGCAAATTGTTAGTCAGGGAAGAGTAATAAATGCATATGTAAGTTGTACTTGTAAATGTCATCTATCATAGTGAATATATAAAGATAAAATATTACATATGGAAAATAAGCATAGAAACACATATGGCTTCATATGCTAGGTTCTGGACTTATGAGTAAATGGGATCCATTAGGCTCAAGATATTGGAGATACAAGGGTAATTCCAATAGCTTCCCCATCATGATATACAATTAAGGCTAAAAGGAGACTCACAAATTGCTTCTCTCTGGTTTATTCTCCATGAGGCATAAAAGCACCTAAAACTGAATGACTACCTTCTATTCCAGTTAGCATAAGCAACTCAGTGCTCTCAATATGATGTTTGTTCTTTCTCTGTAACAGAATCTCAATATTACATATTTCTGTGCTTCATAGCCATTAAAAACACTGAAGTTTCATAGTTAATGAAACTGTGAAATGATTGAAGTTCCCCTTTTATCCTCAATGTGGAGAGTGTGACAATAATTATCTAAAAATTCTCCATTATCCCAGTAACCCTTAAATTTTGCTTCTCCAAACTCAGCAATTTGAACTTCCAGTATAACTCTTACATTTCTTTTCCTGTGAAATTTTTAGGGACAACTAGCAAGGTATGTTTGATGTAAATTTGGATGACTTTGCAGGAATGATAAACAGGACTATTACTTAGAACTCAAAACCCTTGGTACACAAGTATCACCTACCTTGTAAGAAATAAAATCAATCCTGGATTCTGGCCTCAGCTCTCCCACTGTCTGTTAAGGGCACTTAGCCTCCCTGTGCACAGTTTGTCTGTAAACTGGGAGTATTAATTTCTATGTCTACCCATCTCTTGGGATATTGAAAATTAGATAACAGAATTGTACTTTGAGCTATTTGGAAAAACCAATGCTTGTAAATTTAAAGAAGGTTGTTTTAAAACCTTACTCTTTGACACAAAACTATTTTACGTATTTGAGATTCTATACTCAGATGCTATATAAAGAGTACACAATTGACTATCATAAAAGTGTTTCCTAAATATTTGTTTTTACTATTTACTACATTAATACACAATAACAGGGATTCTGGACTATTCTATTACAAGTTACTTTTTTTGAAACACAGCAAGGAAGTAGAGAATATGAATCTGTATGCATCAAAATATTTTTCATTCTTTTTCCCCAAATTGGACTTTCATCATGTTTCTGTGTTCAAAGGACTTAGATTTATTCCCCATTTCATTAGGTTGAGATTTTTAAAGACTCTATAACAGCACAAGTCTTCCCTTCCAAACCCTACCCTCCTGTCAAGGCAATATTATTCTATTCCCTGTGCATTCTGTGATAATTCTGACCTCTCAAGCTTCCTTCATGACATTTACTCTTCCTTTCACTGTCCTCTTTGCTTTTTCAACTTTCTTATCCTTTAAAACCTTTAAAGAACTGATGCAGTCAAAGACTATAGACTCTTGAATATAGGTTTGAACTATGTGAATCCACTTATAGATTTTTTTGATCCAGTACAGTACTGTAAATGTATTTTCTCTTATGATTTTAATTTCCTTTCTCTAGGTTATTTCATTGTAAGAATACAGTATATAATACATAAAATACATGTCAATCAACTGTTATTGGAAAGCCTTCCAGTCACAAGTAGACTGTAAGTAGTTAAGTTTTGGGGGAGTCAAAAGTTATACACAGATTTTCAACTGTGCAGGGGGTTGGCACCCCAAAACCCTGCATTGGTCAAGGTTCAACTGTATATATCACACACACACACACACACACACAGTATACGTATATACTATATGTATATGTGATAGTTTATATTCAAAGCCAATAAAATGCTTATTTGTATACATTACACTTTACTATAAAATTTAAAGATTTTTATTTTCACGAGTTTGTTTTCTTAAGTATTCAAACTGTCTCCCCTCCCCTCCATTTTATTATTTTGTCTCATGTAAACACCCCTGCTTTACAATCTATGGTCTGGGGGAAACTTTAGAAGAAAAGGAGAAAAGTTTAGATTTAACTTCCAATAGCTAAATGAGAACTCTTCCAAAGTCCTTTTTCCCAGCATCCTGAGAAGAGTGAAAATCATTTCTGGGGGAGAAATTACTATTTTTACATGGATCCTTTTACTTCCTTTGTAGTTCCTGGAATTTGCAAACTTAATTCTTTTGTTAAAGCCAATATAAAAAAAAAAGTGTTTATGATGAAAGCAAAGTCAAAATGAGATGTTTATTTTATTTTAGATAGCATCTTATAAGAAAATTAATGTATTCAAAATGTATTTATTGAATACAGGTAATGTATAAGAAATTAAATAGCTTACATATTTTGAACTCTCCTTTATATTAATGTATTTTTATTATAATGCTAATATGCATTTTAAATTTAAAAAGTTAAATTTAAATAACTGCAGAATGATAGTAGGGAAGAATTAAGAGTAACAGTATACTGGAAAATGGCAGAGTAGGAGGACCCTAAGTTCACCCCCTCCCCTGTATACACCTAGATAACACTCACATCATTGTAAACAACCAGAAAACAGAAGACTGACAGAACAAACTCCACAACTAAAGGCGGAGAAGAGGCCACATCTAAGATGGTAGGAAAAATAGAGATTGCAGTGGGCAACTAAACAGACTCATGGGCCATCTGTGGAAGAAAGAGAACTATGCGCAAGGAGAAGGGAGAGAAAAAGATGATTATACTGGGGAGCCTGCTCGGGGAAGATGAATAACCATACCATTTGGCTTTTAAAACCAGAGGGACTAATTTCATGAGTTCTTACAACCAGTGGGACTTAAAGTATGGACCTTTAAAAATCAGCAGGCTCAGCTCTGGGAGAGCTGTGAGGGCAGTAGGAAGCTGGGTCTCAGCCTTTAAAGAGACAGCACAACAAACAGCCCATGGAGAAACAGAATACAAACAGTGGTTAGGACAACTGCCTGGGATATACAGGAGAGTTATATACTAATCACTGAGCATATCCCAGAGGAACAGATTTCACTGGGACACTCCTCTAAAAACAAAGGGGTTGGCAGGTGTGATTTCCCTCCCCTGTACCCAGCATAAACACGGCCACCACGGGAACCAGTACATTACTAGCTTTTACTACCGAACTTGCTTATACCGAGCCTTAACCCTCCAGCCAGGCCTTCCTCAATCTCAGCACTGTATTTCCCCACCCCAGACGACCAGCTCAAACCTTGCCAGCACTGCATGTCCTGACTGCATGTTTTGCGACACCTCAGTTGCGGTGGCAGCAGTGGCTGGTCACCTCCTGTGGAGGACGTGCACACCTTGTTAAAACTAGCATCCCACCTGTGTGTGCATTGCAGATCAGGCTCCAGCCACCTGGTCTCAGCAATGGCCACAAGTCCTCTGTGGAAGAGAACTGGCATACAAAAACGGTGTGCACTCCACGCTCCATTTGCACCACTTTGTGGATTGGTTCTAGCTGGTCCTGGTCTTGATGGTGGAGACACATCCCCTCTGGCAAAGGACCAGAGCCACCTTATTTAGAGTGTGTGCCTGCCCACTACTTCCAGGTGCAGGAGACATAGCCAACTTTCCTAACACACAGAAATAGACACAGAGTTAGACAAAATTAGACAGAGGAATATGTTCCAATGAAAGAATAGGACAAAGCCACAGCAAGAGACCTAGGTGAAACAGATATAATATGCCTGATAAATAATTTAAAGTAATGAACCTAAAGATACTCACTGGACTTAAGAGTAGAGGACATCAGTGAGACCTTAACAAAGAGACAGAAAGCAAAGAATCAATCAGAGATGAAGAACATGATAAATGAAATTAAAAATATACTAGATGAATAAATAGCAGGCTAGAGGAAGCAGGGGAATGAATTAGCAACCTGGAAGACAGAGTAAGGGAAAGTAATCAAGCTGAGCAGGTGAGCGGAAAAATATTAAGCAAAATGAGAATAGACTTAGGGAACTCAGTGACTTCATCAAGCATAATAACATTAGCATTACAGGGATCCCAGAAGAAGTAGTGAGAAAAGGGGGTAAAAAATTTATTTGAAGAAGTAATAATTAAAAGGGCAAAAGGTAATGATAGAGAATTTTAAAAGCAGCAAGAGAAAAGAAGATGTAAATACAAGGGAACTCCCATAAGGTTATCAGATTTTTCAGCAAAAAACTTTGACTATATCCTGCTACTCCCTTGTGGCCTGCAAAGTGCTGTAAGAAAAAAAAATTTGCATCCAAAAATACTCTATCCAGCAAGGCTATCATTCAGAATAGAAAGATAAATAAAGTGTTTTCCAGACAAAAGCTAAAGGAGTTCATGACCACTAAACCAGCGCTGTAAGAAATGTTAAAGGGGACTCTGAGTGAAAAGAAAGATCATAAGTAAGAGTAAGAAAAGTAGAAAGGGAAAAAAAAAAAACCACTAAAAATAAATATATCTGTAAAAATTAGTCAAAGGACTCACAAAATAAAGGGATGTACAGTATCACAACCATATACCAAAAAGGTGGGGAGAAGAGGACAAAAGATTGGGTTTGATTTTAAGCACCATCAACTTAATATAGACTGCTATATAAAGAAATGTTATATACACACCTAATGGCGACCACAAATAAAAAAACAGTAATATATATGCAAAAAGTAAAGAGAAAGGAATCCTAGTATATCCCTAAAGAAAGCCAACTTATAGTGAGAGAAGAGCACAAGAAGGAACCCAGAAGTTCTACAAAAACAACCTCAAATAATGAAATGGCAGTAAATACAAACCTATCAATAATTACTTTGAATGTAAATGGACAAAACATTCCAATCAAAAGATATAGGGTTACTGAATGGATAAAACAAGATCCATCTAAAGGTTGCCAAAAAGACTCATTTCAGACCTAAAGACACATGCAGATTGAAAGTGAGGGAATAAAGAAACATTTATCATGAAAATGGATGTACAAAGAAAATTGGGGCAGCATTACTTATAGCAGACAAAACAGACTTTAAAGCAAAGGGTAACAAAAGACAAAGAACACCACTATATAATTATTAAGATGACAATCCAACAAGAAGACATAACAATTATAAATATATATGCGCCCAACATGGGAGAACCCAAATACATAAAACTGTTAATAACAAAAATAAAGGAAATAATCAATAGTAATATAATGATTGTAGGGGACTTTAACACCTCACTTACATCAATGGACAGATAATCTAAATATAAAATCAACAGGGAAACAGTGGCTTTGAAGGACACACTGGACTAAATAAATTTAATAGATATATTGAAAACATTCCACCCTAAAATAGAATACACATTCTTTCAAGTGCACATGGAACATTGCCCAGATTAGATCACATATTAGGCCACAAACCAAGTCTCAACAAATTCAGTAAAACTGAAGTCATACCATCCATTTTTTCTGACCACAATGCAATGAAATCAGAACTCAACCACAAGAAAAAATTTGGAAAGAGCACAGACACATGGAAGTTAAATAACATGCTACTAAACAATGAATGGGTCAATCAAGAAAACAAAGAGGAAATAAAAAAAAAAATACATAAAGGCAAATGAAAACAAAATGGTCCAAAATCTGTGGGATGGAGCCTAAGCAGTTCTAAGAGGGAAGTTTATAGCAATACAGTCCTACTTCAAGAAGAAAAATCTCAAATAACTTAATCTTACACCTAAAGGAGCTAAACAAATAAATAAAACCCAGCACCAGCAGAAGGAAGGAAATAAGATTAGAGCAGAAATAAATGATAGAGAAAACAACAAAAAATAAAACAAACAAAAACACAATAGAAGAGATCAATGAAACCAGAAGCTGGTTCTTTGAAAAGAAAAATAAAACTGACATACCATTATTCAGACTCATAAAAAAAAAAAAAAAAGAACTCAAACAAAATCAGAAATGAAAGAGAAATAACCAGCACACTGAAATACAAAGGATATTAAGAGAATATTATGAAACATTATATGCCAATAAATTGGACAACCTAGAAGAAACGAATAAATTCCTAGAAACATATTACCCACCAAAACTGAAGCAGGAAGAAAGAAAATTTGAATAGACCAATTTCCAGCAATGGAATGGAATCAGTAGTCAAAACCCAACAAACAAAAGCCCAGGACCAGATGGCTTCACAGGTAAATTCTACTGAACATTCAAAGAAGAGTTAATACCTATTCTTCTCAAACTGTTCCAAAAAATAAAAGGAAAGCTTCCAAAATCATTCTATGAGGCCATCATTACCTGATCAAAACCAGAAAAAGACCACAATAAAAAGAGACCTACAGGCCAATATCTCTGATGAACATAGATGCAAAAATCCTCAGCAAAATACTAGCAAACTGAAACCAACAATACCATAAAAAAATCATGCACCACACGATCAAGTGGGACTTATTTCTGGGATGCAAGGGTGGTCTAACACTCACAAATCAATCAGAGTGACATGTCACATCCACAAGACAAAGTATAAAAACCATATGATCTTCCATTCATAATAAAAACCCTCAACAAAGTAGGTTCAGAAGGAACACACCTCAACATAATAAAGGCCTTATATGAAAAACTCACAGAGAACATTGTACTCAGTGGGGAAAAATGGAGAGCGTTTTCCCTTAAGGTCAGACACAAGACAAGGATATACCACTCTCACCACTTTTATTCAGCATAGTACTGGAAGTGCTAACCACAGCAATCAGTTAAGACAAAGGAATAAAAGGCATCCAGATTGGTAAAGAAGAAATAAACTTTCACTATTTGCAGAGGATATGATACAATATATAGAAAACCCGAAAGACTCCACCAAAGTACTAGAACTGATAAATGAATTCAGTGAGGTTGTAGGATACAAAAAACAAACAAGCAAGCAAAAAAAAAAAAAATCAATATACCACTGCATTTCTATACATTAATAATGAAGCAGCAGAAAGAGAAATTAAGAAAACAGTCCCATTTATAATTGCACCAAAAACAATAAAATACCTAGGAATAATCTTAACCAAAGAGATGAAAGACCTGTACTCTGAAAATTACAAAACAATGTTGAAAGAAACGGAAGATGACACAAACAAGTGGAAAGATATCCCATGCTCATGGATTGGGAGAACAAATATTGTTAAAATATCTATACTACCCAAAACAATCTACAGATTTAATGCAATCTCTATCAAAATACCAACAGCGCTTTTCACATAACTAGAATAAATAATCCTAAAATTTGTCTGGAACCACTAAAAACCCTGAAGAGCCAAAGCAATCTTGAAAAAAGAAAACAAAGCTGGAGCTATCACTCTTCTATATTTCAAGTTATATTACAAAGCTGTATTAATCAAAATAGTATGATACTAGCACAAAAATAGACAAAAAGATCAATGGCACAGAATAGAAAGTCCAGAAACAATTCCCACAATTATATGGTCAATTAATCTTTGACAAGAGAGACAAAAACATGCAATGGGAAAAGTCTCTTCAACAAATGGTGTTGGGAAAGCTGGACAGCTACATGCAAAAGAATGAAACTGGACCACTTTCTTATACCATACACAAAAATAAATTCAAAATATATTAAGGACCTAAATGTGAGATCTGAAACCATAAAAATCCTAGAAGAGAGCACATGTAGTGATTTCTCTGACATTGGCCATAACAACGTCTTTCTAGATAGGTCTCCTGAGGCAAGGGAAACAAAAGCTAAAATAAACTATTGGGACTACATCAAAATAAATAGCTCCCGCACAGCAGAGGAAACAACCAACAAAACTAAAAGACAATGTACTGAATGGGAGAAGATATTTGCAAATGACATATCCAATAAAGGGTTAGTATTTAAAATATATCAAAACTTGTACAACACCAAAAACCCAATAATCCAATTAAAAATGGGCAGAAGATAAGAACAGACATTTCTCCAAAGAAGACATACAGATGGCTAACAGACACATGAAAAGATGCTCAATATCACTTATCATAAATCAAAACCACAAAGAGATATCACTTCACACCTGTCAGAATGGCTAAAATCAAAAACACAAGAAACAAGTATTGGTGAGGATGTGGAGAGAAAGGAGCCCTCATGCACTGTTGGTGGGAAGGCAAACTGGTATAGCTACTGTGGAAAACAGTATGGAGTTTCTAAAAAAATTAAAAATAGAACTACCCTATGATCCAGTAATTCCACTACTGGGTACTTACCCAAAGAATACAAAAACACTAATTCAAAGGGATATATGCAACCCAAGTTTATTGCAACATTATTTACAATAGTCAAATTATGGAAGCAGCCTAAGTATCCACTGATAACAAAGAAGTGGTATATATAGACAATAGAAAATTATTCAGCCAAAATAGCATAAAATCTTGCCATTTGCAATAGCATGGATGAAGCTAGAGAGTATAATGCTAAGTGAAATAAGTCAGAGAAAGACAAATACCATATGATTTCATTCATATGTGGTATTTAAAGAAAAAAGAAATGAGCAAATGAAAAAGAGAGAAACCAGGAAACAGACTCTGAACTATAGAGAACAAACTAATGGTTACCAGAGGGGAGGTGGGTAAGGGGATGGGTGAAATAGGTGAAGGAACATTTATCTTGATGAGCACTTATCTTGATGGGTAATATATGAAACTGCTGAATCACTATATTGTACACCTGAAACTAATGCAACACTGTGTTAACTAAACTGGAATCAAAATAAAAAATAATAAGAGTAACAATGTATTCAGAAGAGTATTATAAAAAATCTACAACTGTTCACCCTAAAATTATTTGAGGATTTTCTTTAAATATTGTAGATACTTCCCTTTCCAATACACTGCTAAAATAGTTTTAAAGGGTAAGAAAAAATATTAACACAGAAAAGGTGAAAAGAATGAGGCATGAAACATTAAAAGATGAAAGATTTACATATGTTTTTGGCAGTGGTATTGACTTAGCAGAGAAAAGAAAGCTGTATTGAGGTGAGGAAAGGAGTGAATTCCACAGGAAACGAGTGAATTTATCACTTAAAAGGTCATGATTTGGAAATACCAGGTACCTAAAAAGAGGATAAGAACAGGGGATAGGTTGAAAACCTGTACAGGATGGAGAAGGGAAACCTAGATTGAGAATTCTAGGTGTCCTCCCTTACTCTGCAGGGGGAGGAACTTGCTTCTTCCAACTATTCTCCCCTCCCTGCCAACCACCAGCTCTGAAACTCTGGGCCAGGAGACTACAGGCTAAACAGAATGGTGATATCAGGTCTGAAACCATGATGATTAGTTAAGAAAGGACATATAAATGGATGGACATTCAATGTCTGCAGGAAGCATATGTACCCTCATCCCTTCCCTCGCACCCCCATCCTACTCTCTAAGCATATGATTCACTGATTCTGGAGTCCAAAAGGCTCTTCTTTCAAACCTATTCCTTTCCCAAAATAAAGATTTCTAAATGCAAATATTTCTCAATTTCAAATCTGAATATATAGTCAAGGATCTCCAACCACTGGAGGAATGCCTTCAGTCTGAAAGGAATGGATCAAAACAAACCTAAAAAAAGGACAAAGATAGTGAAGAAATAAAAAATTTTAAAGAAAACCCCCAAACTCTAGCATCTTTAGTAAGAGAAGATATTCTACCCCAAAAAAGGAAATGTAATACTACAAAAAGAATAAAGTATACATAAAATATTTAATGGTAATATAACAAGTCTACATAAAAAAAATCCAATATGGGTTTTAGAAGATTAAAAGAAACATCCTCTGGATGGATGGGGCAGGGGGAAACACAGTTATGAAATGGGAGGAAAAAAAAGAATATTTGGCTCCAAAATGATGTCCAACATTCAAATGATAAGTGAAAATGGAGAGGAGAAAATTGAAAAGCATGAATTCCCAGAATAAAAGAGACTAATGAGTCAGCTGCTGAAAAAAAGATCAAGGCACACTCTTATAAAAATTTAGAAAAAAAATCAGAAAACAAGGTACAAAGAGAAGTTCCTAAGAGTTTCCAGAGGTGGGGAAAAGAATACATACAGAAAGGTTAAACTAGAACCTCACTGGTGACAGTAGCAACACTAATTGTTCAAAGAAGGAGAAACAGTATCGTAAAATTCTGAAGGAAATGGTTTTTAATCTTAACTTCTATGCCCAGCTAAACTATCATTCAAAGGTAGGGAAAAACACAGGATCCAGGGGGGTGATCTAACACAGGAGAATGGTAAATAAAGTCTCAGTGTTATAGATGTGTACAGACCCAGAAAGGAATCAGTCTAATTTCAAGGATAGATGAATGCCAAAGATGATGCATATGAAAAATCAATAGCATCAGTACATTATTTGATGAGTAAATATTTGGAAAAATTACAATTCTTTGGTATGTACATTGGAAAAGTTAAGAGAAATAGTTTTCCATAAATACATAGAAATTTACACAAAAATATGTCTTAATTTCAATGAGAGTTTATACAAGATAGGATTGGAAACACAGGGAATAACTGCATACACACAATACAGACAGACTAGAAAATTACTTAAAAATATGGTATAACTAGTTTGTGAGGATATGGGAAAGAAAATGGGATGGGGTTGTGCTAAGCAAGATAAATCTTCAATACCTAAAAGAAGCCAATATATAAAGCAAACATTTGGAATATCAGCACTATAAACATTACCGAATATTGGGATAAATATCTAAAGAGCTTGAAGAGTTGAAATGGCATACCCCCCACCCCTGGGGAGAAAGATAGACTTTTCTATTCATCCTTTAGTACTGTGTTTGTTGTACCTGCTTGCATGCATGGTTCCCTGGTTGTTTTGTTTTGTTTTTAAAGCAACATTAATACACTGTGTAGAGCAAGTAATTCTATTTCTGATGATTCAATACTCAGTGATTCAGGGTCAGTCATCACGGATGTCAACTTTGGTTATATAACTAGAGACTGTGTTAGAGACTGTAGAGTCCTTGTCTAAACTAGAACATAATTAAAAAACAACCCCCTGACATTTTGATAAGTGATTTAGCTCTTTTTATTTTCTTGAACTGCAGAAAAGTGAATTAGTGAAATAAGATTTTGAATTAGTTTAGCTATAGAAAGTCTAAATTGAAAGAACCACATTTTGAAAATTTAAGGATGGAATCAATTTTGTTATTATAAATCATTGTAGTTTTACTGATTGTCAGTTATACATGAAGTGTTTTTAGTATTGTGCCTACTACTGCAAATGTGTCCCTGATCTATGGTTGGCTACTATTTTAATCACATAATATGTTTTTACTCTTCTATTTAATATATAAAGAGTTTTGTATGTTGTGTTTGGGTCAAATGGAGATTAAGTTTTATAAAGTATTTCTTTATTTCTTTGGTGGTTTAGAGATTCTCCACTTATCATTTCAAATTATTTATAATACAAACTTCCACCAGAAAAAAGAATATTGAAACTGCACTTGTAAATGCCAAGTGAAAGTTTTTAACCACAAAACTTTTTAGAAGAGGTCTCCAGGAACTGATTAAGTGAAGGTTTCAAAACACCAGCTGGAAATGAAGATGATACATTTTACCTCTGGTATTTGATAATTCAGTGGTCACTTTAAAGTAATATGGAAAGCAATGAGTTATTTCTCTGTTTAATGAAAACATTAAGATCTACCTCTATGAGCTAATACAAGAGAGCAAATCACTTCAGCACAGCTAGGTTTAATTTTTTAAGGATAGAAGATAGTTTTGAGTTGATAGGTAATTCCTAACTACTTTGGGTTCCATCCTTCCTGCCAGAGATTTTGCTATAGTAAAAATATACTTTTCTATCTTTTCGAGGAAAACAGAATCAATATAATTTTACCAACCACCCTTGAGAGTGATGGTTGATTAGCCATGAGTCTTCATAGGATAGCTCCAGCTAGTTTTCAGTCATGAATCATCTAGATAGTATATTAGATTAATATGTAGTTATATTTTGACAGAAAAAAAAATAGATGGCTACATTATTAACTTTTTAAATAAAGAATAGCCTCACTAAATGGAAGACTTAGAACACAAAACTCCTTGTGCTTTTTCAGGGAGAAATACATGTTGCCATTTACTAATACTAGCTATCATACATTCTGCAAAGCAGGTACTACATGGGAAAATCTGAACATGAAATGATCTGGGAAAATTAAGAGATGTCCAGGTGTGACTGCCTTTACATTTTCAAGCAAACTTTTAAGAAAAATAAATTTTATTTTGGACATTTCTACCACTCCATTCTCACTATTCCTACTTACAACAACCATCTCTTTGGGATAATGAAAAAAAATCCCTACCAAGACTGTGTTCTATTAAAGCTGTAGGAATAGTCTGGGAATTGACTTTCCCGTCTATTCACTACTGTGGAACATATCCAGTATTTTCACCTCAAGTAATTTACTTCACCATAGGAACTTTGTAGACTTCAAAGTCTACATCAAGTGGTGGACTTTTAATTTTTTAATGCAGTATTTGTTCTTTATGTGGCAGGAAAAATGCTCTATGATATGGAGGTAAACAGGAAAAAACAACAGATGATCTTTATCTACTCTGGGATTGAATAAGCAGTAGCAAAATGAATTCCTAGGCAGGTATTTAATATCAGGAAAAAAAAAAGACAAGGGTAGTTAAAGCAGTATTCATAAGAAAAAAAATCACTTGGAGTTGACTGAATGTGTCTCCTACCTTAGGTAGTAGAAACCCACAACAGAATTTGACAAAGGGGTCCCTAACTAGAGTTGAAATTTTGCCAAGTGAATTAGTTCCCTCCCCTAGGATTTGTCTTCCTGGCTCTCTCCCTAAGGGTTATTTGGCTGGCTCCAATATTAATTGCTTATAATCTCAAATGCATAAGGTGTGCTTATTGGCGTGGCCTCTAATTATATTTACATAGTGAACTACACCTTACCAGTCTCACAGTTGTACTGCCCTTTGTAATTAAAAAAACAAAAAATAAAAAACAAAAACCTCAAACTCAAACCTAAAAGATGTATCCAAAGGAGCACTTTCACTTGCAAATGGCAGAAAATTTAGCCCAGACTGGCTTAAGAAAAGAGAGCTAATTCACTCACTTAACTGAGAAGTATAGAGGAAGTTTCTCTCTCTTCTCTTTCTCTAGGTTTCTCTATTTCTCTCCTTCACTCTCTCTCTCTAGGCTTCTCTCTTTCTCTAGACTTCTCTCTCTCACTCCCTCGCTCTAGACTTCTCTCTCTCTCTCTCTCTGCTTTTCTCTTTCTGTCTCTCTAGGCTTCTCTCTCTCTCTCTCTCTCTCTAGGCTTCTCTCTCTAAGCTCCTCTCTCGGTTGCTCTCTCTAGGTTTCTCGCTCTCTCTCTCTCTAGCTTTCTCGCTCTCTCTCTCGCTCTAGGTTTCTCGTTCTCTCTCGCTCTCTCTAGGTTTCTCTCTCTCTCTCTCGCTAGGTTTCTCTCTCTCTCTCGCTAGGTTTCTCTCTCTCTCGCTAGGTTTCTCTCTCTCTCGCTAGGTTTCTCTCTCTCTCGCTCTCGCTAGGTTTCTCTCTCACTCTCTCTCTAGGTCTCTCTCTCTCTCTCGCTCTCTCTAGGTCTCTCTCTCTCACTCTCTCTCGCTCTCTCTGTCTAGGCTTCTCTCTCTCTTTCTAGGCTTCTCTCTCTCTCTCTCCCTCCTTCCCTCCCTCCCTCTCCCCTCCTAGGTTTTGAGCTCTCTCTCTCCACCCCCTTCTCTGTCCTGCTCCTTTGCTCTCTTCTACTTTTCTCGTTTTCTCTTTACTCTCACCACTCCCTCATTTCTTCCAGGTCTCAGTTTGCCTTGCACTTATGAAGTTTTCCCACTGTAAACAGTAAGTGGCTTCAGCTCTCACTGGTCTCACATCCTCTAGGATTCAGTCTAGCAGGAGGGAGCATTCTCCCATCTCCCCACAGCATTCCTGGTGAGTGCTTACTTTCACTTCTGATGGGGTAATGTAAATCATTACTCAACTGTAGATAGGACAATGGGACATATCGATCAGCTTAGAACTAGGTTCACTTAGCTTAGAACTTATTCCACTCCTGAATCCCATCTGTATTAGCTTCCTATGGCCCCTCTAAAAAATTACCACACCTGGTGGATTAAAACAACCTGTTTCTTCTCTTACATATCAAAGCCAGCTACCTAACATGGTGCTTTAGTGCTCACATTTCCTCCTCCTTCTGTAGTCAAATCTCTCTGCCTCTCTCTTATAAGGACACTTGTGATTATATGTAGAGCCCCCCCCTACCCAGATAATATGGGATAATCTCCCCAAATCACAATCCTTAACTTAATCACACGCACACAACTGCTTTTGCCATATAAAATAGCGTTCAGAGGTTCCAGGGATTGAGACCTGGATATCTTTGAAGACCATTATTCAACCTACCACACACCATCTACACATAAAAACAGTGAGAAGAGGGGGCGCCTGGGTGGCTCAGTTGGTTAAGCGGCTGCCTTCGGCTCAAGTCATGATCCTGGAGTCCCGGGATCGAGTCCCGCATCGGGCTCCCTGCTCGGCAGGGAGTCTGCTTCTCCCTCTGACCCTCCCCTCTCTCATGCTGTCTGTCTCATTCTCTTTCTCAAAAAAAAAAAAAAAAAAAATTTCTAAAAAAAAAAATCTAAAAAAAAAACAGTGAGAAGAGGAGATGGAAACCCAACAAACACCAGGAAGATAAATAAATATCCAGTACTGATGTGTTTCACAGGCTGTTTTGCTTTGTCTTTTATAATTATATCTCTAAAGCAAGGGTCCCCCTTGTGCTAATTATAACTTAACATCAACGGCCAAATTATCAAGCCTATAGAAAACACAAGCACATAATGGGAAGCTAAAGATCCAACTGGAACTTCAACTTTGCATGGCATAAAATTATTCTAAAAATAGATTGGGCATTAGAAGTCTCTTCAAATTGTAATATTGGTCTCTTTCTGTGGATTGAAGATAAAACTGCTTTTTGTTTCACCTCTTAAGAAAATGGTTCGAAGAATATGTTTAGTCAAGTGCAGTAAAATAGCTGTAAAATAGGTCAGTTAACAATAAGTGTATTTTCTCTTCCAAAACATACATGAAAGACTGTCAGAACGTAGAAGAGGGTCAGTAAAGTATCCTCCAGACTGAAAAGGCACCTTGAGACCAAAAAATGATGGAAACCACTCCATACTGTTTACAGTTTTATTCAGGGTAACCTACTGATAGCAGCGATCAGGTGGACAAAGTCCTGGGCACTGGGCAGCCATTCTCTGCCACTATTCTTGACACAGTCGAGACCTTAATCCCCACCTTCACTGAGCAAGGGGCAGGGTGGTGAGGAGGCTTCTGTGTACCAGTCCTCACAGGGAAAATCAGAACAAGCCTTCCCGAGGAAGGTCAGGGCATACATTAACCTCAATGGGCCTAAAACATAGACCCTTGTGAGGGAACTCATTTCGTGGCCCGGAAGAAGATGGAGGGCCAAAGACGGAGTCAATGTTGGTAGCACTCCTACACTCCACCTTGGACACCTTTATGGCCTGTACAATGTTTAGGCACCATTCTTCTGCGTTGACCCTATATTGGGAGGCAACTTGCATCCTTATACCAGAGCAGCAATATAAATAGCAACCTGATAATCACATACCACCCCTGGCTTTTCACTATTCCTCATTCTTGAGGAATAAGGATAATGGACTGCTCTAGCTACTTCCTGCTACGAAGGGGTGTAGATCAGGATTTGGGGAATGAAATGGCCTTGCATCCAATTGCAAATGTTGTCTAGTATAAAGCTGAGCCCTAGTCCTTTGTCCAGCCATTATTATGGAACGCTCATGTATAGGCTTAGACAGCATTTTATTCCACATTTCATAATGAGGTAAATTAGGTCAGTTCTGTGAAATAGTGGCCTCAATTCAGGAAGTGGCCCTACAGGGGGGACTTTCAAAGTCAGGTCTATAATGTGCAAGAATTCAGGTAGAAAAATAGCCAGATATGCAAGGAAACCAGAATACAGGATCCAGCCTAGTTTTAGTCACATTGATGAACAATTAGTCACAACTAGAATCTAGCCCCCATAAGGCTGTGTTACTGAAGCCATTTTTTTTCCCTCTCTAAAATCATCCTCATTTTAATCACAGATAGCTGAATTAAGACTACACTGTTTGTAAAACAAATCCAGTTCTAACAAACTTGACCTAATCATTTACCTAAGTGCAGCAGGAATAGTGGCTGGCCATTTAAGTTTTTAAAAATCTGCTTTTCTGGAACTTCTCATAAGGAATTTCAGATTGAGCCTTTAACAGCCTTTCAACGCTAAGAGCCTAATCTATGGATGGGCAGAGTACCTATTGAGTTTCTTGTAATCTATTGTCATTTGCCGGGTCCCATAAATTTCTTTATAGGCCAAACCAGACTATTGAATGGACTTTGAGCAGGCATGATTACTGCCACCCCTCTTCTTATTCTTGAATGGTGGTGGTAATCTTGTTATGCCCCCAGGTAGTTTATATTGTTTTACCTTTATTGCTACCGGAGAACCAGAAACTGTATAGGTTTCCATTTGGCATGACCCACAACGAGGAGTTTCACTATTTGGATACACAACCTGAATTCACCGGTCGTTGTAATTAGATCCAGGTCCTGTAGAACATCTCTGCCCCAAATACTCAGAAATGGGGGAAATATGCACTAGTAAACAGTGGGGAGAAAGCCTGCTGATCTGTAGGTAGAGACTAGTTTGTCTGACCTTGATAATTACCCCCATAACCATCAACAGCCTTTATTTCTCCCCCAAATTTCGAGGGGTTTCTATAGATAAGCGTGCAGTCAGCTTCAGCGTCTCTTAGAGCTAGCGCGGTCCAATAAATGGTTAATTCAACAAGGGGCCTCCAGTCACTCCCTATTGTATGTACTAGAGGGCAATGTTGGCCTAACCCCTAGTCCCTAGGGCTAGGGGGTATCTACCCCTGAAATTCATCCATTAGCAGAAAGGGACTTGGTGACACACCTGGCTTTTATGAGCCTTCCTTCAAGGGAGTAAACTGTTTTCCCTTAGGTAAGGCCTTCCATAGGTTTGGCAAGACCAAATTGGGTTGTCTGTATTTTCTCTTGGGGGTCTCAAATAATATTAGATCTTGCTACAGTTATTTAGGAGAGACATTAATGGGCCCCCTTTTTGCCATTTTGTCACTGGCAAGGTCCTTTGTTTTTCTGTTTTTCAACCCATCTATTTCCCTTATGATGGAGTCTTTCGGTTTCTCTTCGGTCAACTACCATAGCAGTTACTACAGCAATGAGTCCATTGATCACAGGGTGAAGGATCAGTACTAAAGTCCTGTGCCACACCCCTGGGGCCAACTGTAAGATTCGGTCTTTCATGCTAGAGAAAAATAATTCTTCACCTTGACCTCTAAAATCCTGGATGTAAATGGTATGTTTCATTCTCAATTCACCTATAATTTCTTGTAGTTTTGCCAGAGTATTTCCAGGTCTAACATAACAGAGAGGAGAGAACACCCCTTTGTTAGGCCAGGTTATACCCACGATTTTCGCCCATGCCTGCCCATGGCAGGTTGAGCACTGATGGAGACCACTTCTCAAACCCATTTAGAATACCATCTCCCCCAGTACACTACAGTCATAATATTCACGCTGTCAGCCCTTCTTGGCCCTTTTGCTTAAAGAGGCTGGTTAGCTGCACTAACTCAGTAGCCAAATGCTCCTATGGTCATTTTTTCACTAGTGGGAATTTCTTCTCTGTCCTCCCAGGCTCCCATGTGGTCTGAGTCTTGGTTTGAATCAAAGCACGCACCTGGAACTCATCCTCCCCTCCCCATGCTTCAGGGCCCCAGCTTTCCCCAGATAGAACAGCCCTTACTTGAGTGTGGTAGTGTGCATCCATGCATCCCTGCCATCCCACATGCCGTCATTTCTAAGCATTCCTCCTTTTGCCACACTCCCCTGGACATAATGTCCTCACCAGAGGAACATGCGGCTTGCACATCCTGTTCCAAAGCCAGTGATTTTCTAGTCTGTTCCAATTCTATCCTTACTCATAATTCCCTTTCCAAAATGTCTTGTAACACACAGATCAATGGCCAACCCACCTCAGCAAGAGCTTGTTCACTTTCCCTTCTCCATTTCTTTTGCCCACCATTTCGGATAGGCTATCGAACAACCCCTTGGGAATTTGGGGGTGGCATCCCAGTACTCATGCACTGGTCCAAAATGCTCAAAACACCTGGCCAAGTCTCCCCACGTGAAGGTGGCTCACCAGCATGGGATATCCCCCAGCTCAGACAATGGGCTTTCCCCCCAGTACAGTCCCTTACGTGTGCTTGTCTCGCTTTTGGTCTCCTGCCTGGTTTGCCAATGGTTAGAAGGTGGACGAAGGTCAGTAAAGTATCCTCCAGACTGAGGAGGCACTTTGAGACCAAAAACCGATGGCAAGCCACTCCATACCCTTTACTGTTTTATTCCGGGCAACTTACTGACAGGAGCAATCATGCAGACAAATAGTCCCGATACTGGGCAGCCGCCCTCCGCCGCTACTCTCCACCCTGTCTGGGCCTTAATCCCCACCTTTATGAAGCAAGGGGCAGGGTGGGGAGATCACAGGGTAGCTATCTAAACTGGAACCATCTGTGCGCCAGAGGATCTCTACTCGTTAAATTAAGTGGGGCCTTCTGTGCACCAGGCATCTTAGGAAGATCAGAACAAGCCCTCCAGCATTTTGGTCAGAGCAGGTTAATGTATAACCTCCAAGGAGCCTGAAACACATAGCCCCTCGTGAGGGAGGTCATTTCAGGGGTCTGAACAAGAGAGCCAAAGATGGAGTCTGTTGTCAGCACCGCTACAGAGACTACATTAGCATCAATAATGGCCTCATATTAAATAATAGATGTTTTGTAAAATACCTTACATTTCCCAACTCCTGTACTTTTAAGACCTCACAAACACAGAGAAGCACTTCTTAAATTGGTTGCTCGGTGTACCTTCTTATGTACGATTGGATTCATCGCTTTCCTCCTCATTCTCTCAGTGCAGTCAAATTATAACATTCTCTCCTACTGTTCAGGCTCTCAGAGGAGGATAGGACAGATTTGTCTGTCTTGTCTACCCTTAAGCTTCCATGGTCTGTGGCTGATCTACTTGAACGGAGGAATTAAATAAATTATAAGGGAGGCAGAACTATGTTGTGGATAAGAGTCAGAAGGTTTGGGTTTATATCTTGATTTTGGCTGTATCAGCTGTGAGATCTTGACAAAATTAGTGCATCTCTCTGATCCTCAGTCTCATCCATTAAATGGGGGATAATAGTTGTTATCCAGGGTTACTGTCTGAATTGAATGTTAAAGCACAGTACGCAGCACCAAAAACTATGGGCATTTCTATCACTGTTAATTACACTTGGACATTGTTTAATACATAATTTTATTCAAGTGTTTTGAAGGAACTGAGAGGTCAATTAAGAATAATTCAGTGACTAGTAACTCAGTGTGCTGCCCTTACAAAGCTTTTAATTCATCTGTGCACGGTTTCTAGTAGAAACTACACACCCATTAAAAGCTATTTAATATCACCTAAGAGAACATATATAAATATGGCTGATGCAAATTTGGCTGCTCTTTTAAATAGTTGAATATATTTTAAAGGATTTATAAAAAAACAGGATTTATAAAAAAAGGATTTAGAAAAATAATTTTCAGTGATTGAAAAATGGCCCTCTGATTTTCGAGCATGAATCAAGAAAATTTTTACTATAAAGTGAGAAACTAGATAATAAAGGATCTCTTAGAGAGGGGCAAGACAGATGGATTCAGCAATCCAGGCCGGATGCTAAAACTGGTAACACTTTACCAGTTACCAGTTAACTTGCAATGGTAAGACTTCTACATCCCTATGAGATATATATATATATGCACATACCTCTAAGTCTCAAAATTATCTGCAAATACAATGAAAGTATATGAAAATAGGTATACAAAGAGCAGTTTTAAAAACAACAAAGCTCTGGCTTTGTTGTCATATTAACAATAGCCTCTATCTGTTTACATCAGGTTGACATATGTAACTAATTGTGTAATTAAAGCCAGATGTGTTGTGTTTAAAAAGTTAACTTTAAAATATAAATATATAATATAAAATTTATATTTTCCTATTCTCTTCTCATTTTGATGTTACAAATTTAAAAAAAAGAAGGAAAAGTGAAACTCTGAATACTGCTAATCCAAATACTTCTAATTATCAAATACATATTGAAAAAAATTCTTTCTTTCTCTGACACTAACACACACAACACAAAATGTTACAGGCCTAATGAAAACAATCTATGTAGCTAATTTTTCAGCCTTCACTGAAAAGATTGTGAGGAGGCCAGTTTTGGTTAACGACCTTGAACTATACTAAGGTTACTTTAATTTTAGAACCTCTGACTTAGTAGGAAGTAAAATGGCATTCAGAGATTCATCCATCTAGCCCCCAAATAGCACTTCTTTTATGGCTTCCTAAGGTGCCCTAAGCCTTTAATGACAGACGACTTTCTAAAATAACTAATACCTTCAGTTTTAAAATAAAAATGACAACAACTTGCTGGCATTGCCCCATCAAGAGTACAATGTTCCAAAATTCCATAAAGAAACAGAAGCCCAAATTAAGCTGTTAGTCCCTGGTGAAAATTTAATGAAGCTGGCATAGGAAACACTTATTTTAGAAGCACAATTTTTGACTTAATAAGTTGTTATTCCTAAGATCGGCAATTATTTGAACGGTTTTTGTAAAAGAGCCACTTGCGTGAGAAGATGCTGAGATTAGACAAAGCCATGAGTGTTTTCTCGTCGGCAGGAGCGAGAGAGGTTTCTGTTCTCCAAAAGAGGAGGAAAACAGGCAAGCACACTCACCCGTCTTCCATAATAATGCCCTTCTACTTATTCACAGCCATGGGGAAGATTAGACCATCGGTCTGGAGTTGAATTTTGTGTACGTCATGACATAAGGGAGGGTAAATGAAGAAAATATTTGGTTAATTTTAGCCTTGTAAGTTAAACACACACACACACACCTCAGCAGCAGTAACACAACAAGTTAGATATTGATTTTCCTGACCTAAACTAAGAGGCATAATCACGACGCCATGTCAAATTTCTTTTATGAAGATATCTATCAATGCTGGTCCTATAAGGCCATCTCTGGTTAGATATTTGGATCATTAAGGTGGAAAAATAGACACCAGAGCCCACTGAGATGGAGGAAGGTAGAGGTGTGCCTTTTCTAATGAAATGCTGGACCATTCAAATAGATTTCTGTTACACTGCTGGGTCAGGAATGATATCTCAGTCCATGTTCATTGTGGCAGCAAACACACAGCTGCCCTCCTGACCACAGACATGTACAGACACTGCAGGGCAGGAGATGGATGGTCCAATATAAGAAAACAGATTTAAATCCATGTAAAACCCATTTGTGAGTGTTTTGAAAATACACTGCTTCATTTGGGTACATTTTATTGTTTACACCAACTATTCTTCTGTATCTTTGGTCTAACCATTTGATTTTTCATTCAGTTATGCACAAATCTGTTTGAGCACCCGCCTTGCGTCATGTATGATGCTAGATGCTGAGCATACAGAAGTGAATGAGACAGACGAGGCCCTTGTCCCTTAGAGAAAGATAATCATACAAACACATTAATGAACTCATCCAGGTTGTCATCATTTCTATAAAGGAAATAGAGTTCTTAGAGAGTAGTTGGGGAAACTCCTTTAGGGATGTTTGGGAAAGTTCTCCAAGGGTGTGCCAATGTTGGAGTAAGGACTTCAAAGAGGGTGGGATTAAGTCAAGAACGACTAACCGGCTTGCTGGGATAAGTAAGTAATATTGGCCTGAGATGGAAAACATCTTGGCAACAGTGAAGACATCGAAGGAGGTGAGTGTATCTGGGAAGTTGTAAGCGTGAGAGCAAACGGTGGTGAGTCCTAGAGAGGGATTCAGAATTCAAACCCCAAGGGCCAGAGAAGCCAGATTAAGGCATTTGTATTATTACTAGCATTTATTATAGAGTTAAGATATATGATATATGATTATGACAGTATTCTGCTTTGAGTAAGCAAATAGTTCATTTTAATTTTTTAAACATTTTAAAGTTATCTTTCCTTAAGTAGTTGCAAAATAGGGTTGTTTGATCCAAATTTGTTTTATTTTTAATAAATTCCAAAATAAAATTACTATGTAAACCTCAGAAATAATGCTCATAAGGAAAATTTAGGAGAACTTTGGAATTCTTGAGGAATGTGTTCTGGTGGTTCTTTGAGAAGGAGAGACTAGTTGGTAGCAGGGGAGGACAAGGTCGATAAAGCTGTAGGATTTGACAGAGTGGAGCATGCACTTGCACTTTGTGCCCAGTCCTTTCCTTCTCTAGAACTGGGGAGAATTTTGGCATAAAGTGGTAGGAAAATAGTGTGAAAAAGTACCACAGGAGTAATGGAAGTGATCAGCATTTCACATTTCACAGTCCAGAGTCACAGAGAGATGAGCATAGTTTGATTAGAGCTTTTAAAACAATGGGTATTCTGTTTTGAAAGATCCTTACAGTTGCTCTCAGGGATATTTGTGATGAAAAGGAAATTGTTAACTATTCAGAATATTCGGAGAGTAGACGCTATACCACCCCCTAGAGCACATGTACTCAGGCACACTATCACACATTCTATCTATCACACTCTCTATCGCTGCATGGTATACGTGGAGTCAGGCAGTTCTTGGTAAAGTGCAGACATACCAGGGCAGATAACATATCACTGCAAGCAGCACTGCCCCTGGGGCAGGAAGGGAGATGAGCTCCTCACTGCAATGAGGGTGTGGAGGATGCCTAGTGAGTGCATTGACCCTGACCCACTAAAATTTCAAAACAGGGAATGAAGAGTTAGAGGATATAGGTACTTAGGTTTTCCTATAGGTACTAAAGAAAAAATGGGGCAGGGAATAGGATTTCAGTTTGCTTACTGAGATTTTAATATAATATATATGTATTACAGATTTTAGTATGTATTCTAATACCTGACCAGCTAGAGATATCAAAGCAGCTTTATGTAGTCTTTCCCATTGGCTGGGGCATCTTACTTAATCTAAGGAAGAACTCGGGAACAAAAGGTTGTCTATATTTGATGTATAAATCAGTTTCTCTTTCAGTATATTAGGAAATTACTCCAACATTGTTTTTCCTAGAAAAGAACCTCATTTTCTTGTATATTTGATTTCTTGAAGCATGGTGAATATACTTGGTCTAAGAGAATATTTTCTACTCTCATAATTGCATTAAAAGGTAATGTTTGAAAATAAATAGTTGAGGTAAAGTAGGTAGTCTTTTCTAATAACAAGCTTTTGAAACAAACAATGTCCGTTTGGCTTCAAGATTGAAAATAATTTTACATTAGCAGCATAACTTCCAGTGTGATTAGCTGGAATGTTTGATTAGCAGGAAGTATTAGTTCACTAGATTTGTATTTATGGAATGGTATGTTAGTATTTACGTTAGCAATAAATGATGCCAATCACTTCCATTACTCCTGTGTTACTTTTTCACACTGTTTTTCTACCACTTTGTGACAAACTTTTCCCCACTTCTAGAATAATCTCAAACAACATGACTGGTATTGTGTTCTTACCTCAGTGATGGAAAGAAAATGATTTAGTGCAGTTGTCTTCATCTGTTATATGCATAGCCCTAGGGCTACACAAAGTTTCCCCAGGTGTTAAACAAGCTCACAGATATTTTAAGAAACTCGAATTCCAGATCCTAAACTTCCGTGTAAATCTTTGTCCTAAATTTGATCTGTCTGTGAACATTCCTGAGGCAAGAGGGTTATCCTTTTCCCTTTCCCTTTTTACAGTTGTCCTTCTCCCACTTGAATTGCCCTCCTTAGAACTTTCCTTCTCACTCATCTTGAATCTTACTATGATTCATTGTTCCAAGGAAGAAAAATCTCTGACATACAAACAAAGGAACATTTCAACATATTGGTGTTGGTTTTTAGGAAGTGAATTACTCTAAAGACGGTTTAAAAACCCTTCTGCAATGTAAGTGACCAATTATTTGCTTTCAACAAACTTGAAAGAGAATCCAAACAAAGTCCCCGCTGACAGATCATTAGAAATATTTATGATGTATCACTATGTGATTCTGGCATATAATTCTGAAGGAATTTAAAGAATTGAAGAATACTGCTCTAACAAAAATCCTTTTATTCCCATGTATTTAATTTATATGAATGCATTTCTCAGCATTTGCCTTCTCCTTCAAACAAAACTGAAAATGCAAAATAGGAATGAAATTGATCCTGAACCCATCCGTCTCAGTTTAAGAAGAAACCCACTTATGTCAAATTACTTGCAGTAAAAATTATACTTTATGTTAAATACTACCCTACTAAAACTTATTTTCCATTTATGTTATTTTGATTAACTACATATTTTTACTACTGTAAATGTAACTTAATCCTGAAAATATATTTTAACACTTGGGGCATTATGGTCACAGCAAATACCCCTGCTACCTCGAAAGTCTTAAATGCCAACTTACATATATATTTTTGATGTAGCAAAATATGCTAAGATGATCAGTAAAAGACTTTAAAGCATAGGTTTGTATTACCTGAAGGTATAACTACAGAGAATTTGGAATGACATAGCAATTCAAAAAGATAAAGAAATCATGTAAAATTTTCAACTGTTTAAAGAGCTTGTTTATGTATCATTTAAAGGGACCATGTCACCAATTGTGAAGGCAGTGGGAGCCCATCATATTTGAAAGAGTAATATAGTGGTTGATTTTGAGTATTTATAATATACCAAAGCCATATCCTTTGCAATCATTTAAAATAATTATGAAAAAGCTTAGAGGGAAGTCAACTTAAAAATATGTATGACAATAACAAGTTTTTCAAAAATCCTTGGAGAATGTGAGCAAACTTTTCTGTAAAAGCAATGACCTACTGGATAAAACCCATGAAACCTTCTTTAAAAGAATAGTCATCTTGCAGAAACAGTTTTCACTAGAAGGCAGGTTTTTGTAGCCGGGAGTCAAGACCTCTCAATGGCTGGCAAATCCTGTACCATGTCCCCAATCCTCCTTTTCCTACTATTCTTCCCCTTGATCACTTCTTTAGTGATACTGTGCTCCTTCTTTTCCTCTGACAGCCAAGACAAGACCCTGTGTCTGACATTTGCACTGCTTACTCCCTTTACCTGAAATACTTTCCCCAGATGTCTTCCTGTCTTGCTCTGTCCCCTCCTCCAGGCCATTGTCATCTGCTCGTTGAGGACTACCCCTGTCTCCTACATAAAAGTGCACCTACCTCAATATGAACTCTCCCCTGTTTTATTTGGCACACAGTACTTTCAACACACAATGTAATCGAATTATTTGTTAAGTTTTTAATCTCTACCCCCTCTAGAATGCAAGCCCCAAGAAAGCAGGATTTTTTTCTTTTCTCTTTTTCTCACTGCTTTATCTTCAGCACCTAAAACAGTACCTGGAACTTGGTAGGCATTCAATAAAAGATGTATGGAAGGATATGCAAGCTGTTTCTCAGGTTCTTGGCCTGTATGTCAAAGGCTTCCTTAGAAAGAAATGACAAAACCTCTTATAAATTTAAGTTTCAAGACATTTTCTTGTCACTGTCAGTAGGAATAATGGGAGTCTATCATAATGAATTGAGGAACCAAGAAATTAAGCCATCTTTATTCCTTATTAGTCATTTATTATAGATATAACTTAGCTTTGCTATTAATAAGAACATAAAGAAACATTCACTTCTGTATTCATTCTGTCAGTTAACTTAAAAATATTTATTTAGCATCTGTTGGCTACTGTACTATTGGTGCAAAGGTAATAGGAATCTCTCCCATCCCCAAGGATAGCAGTTTGGTAAAATGGAGCACTTCGTCTTTTTCAAATGTGTATTTCTTCAAAATGATTTTTAATTAAAAAAAAAACATACCCACAATCATCTACAAATTCAATGTATTCCCCACTGGGAATTTCATGGACTTTGATGAGGTAATCATACAGTGACATGAAAGAACAAAAGGCCAAGCATAACCAATATATTCTGGAAGCGAAGGAAGAATCTGTATCAAAAAGCCCTATATCTAATATTAAGGCTTATTATAAAGCTGCAGTAATTAAAAGTTTGATATTGGCAGAGGAGTAGGCAAATATAATAATGAAACACAATGGATACCCCTGAATATATAGAATCTTGCAATCTGACAGAAATGGCATCACAGATTAGTGAAGAGGATGGATCATTCAGTACATGGCTGGATTATTAAAAATACTGTTTAAAATGTTCCTCTGATTATAAAAAAAAAAAGTCTCTACCATTCAACCCAAACAAAGACATTCCAGACAGCCTAAAGACCCAAACTTAAAAGCAAAAATTCAGTAATATTTGGAAGAAAATTTAAGAGACTAAGACTAAATTTAATTTTATGACATGCAAAAGATTTCTTTAAAAAAAGACTACAGAAAATCAGTAACATAAAAGACTGACTTAATTTACCACAGGTACTTTAAATAGATATAAAAGATAAGCACAGAATGGAAAGATATACTTGCCTCACATATAAGGAATCAAAGATTATTTTTGATAACATATAAATATCAATTAATAAAAATTACACCCTAATCAATAAATGGATAAAGCATAAATTGAGAGACTAAGTGATCCAAAGGACCAATACACAAATGAAAAATGTTTATGCTCAGAAATAAATATGAATTATTCAAATGAAACCAAAAAAAACCAAAACCAAAATATTTCATATTCATCAAACTGTCAATTTAAATGTGTGATAATGCCAAGTGTTGGAAAGAATGTGGAGTAAATCTCATGTAATGTTGATTGGAAGACAAATTGGTCAAATAATTGAGAAGGGCAATTTGGAATAGGTAGTAAGCTAAAATCTTCAAATGCTTTGACTTAGCAACTTATTAGTGTATACCTGGTAGAGACACTTGCATCAGTGCACAAGGAACCATATATAGGCAAGCTCATTATGGCTTCTCCATACAAATGACATGTTAGAAGTAACCAATCACTTAGAGACTGGAGGAATGGCGTCTTATTTTCACGTGGAATACCTTAAAGCAGCTAAATAAACGAATTCGATCCATATGTGTTAAAATTATTTAATCACTGGGAAAAAAAAGCAAGTCAGAGAAATGAGGACAGCATGATGCCTTTTATAAAGTGTCTAAAACATGCAATTCAATGCTATGTTGCTTATGGTTACATAGATATGTAATAAAGACAGATGGATGAGAATTACCACCAATTGCTCCCAGTTCCAGAAGTTCAAAAATGCCAAATCCAAAACATGTTTTATATATTTGCATTTTCTGGGTAGCTCTTATCAAGTTATCGTAATAATCCAAAAGGCATAAACAGCCACTTCTGCCTTGGGAATTCTTCCCATAGCATGGTTCTGGTTAACATCTGTCAATGTACCCCCGTTGCTCCAGTCTATCTGCCTGTCCCGGACTGCTTCGTTGGATACCAGAGCTGTGAGTTGCAGTAGTCCCCTCAACATTGCCACTTGGGGACCCACCAGGCCCTTAACCCTAACCTGTGAAGGACTGACCTCACCTTTCCTCCCAGTCCCCACTCCCTGCCACCTCCGGTTCCCTTCTCAGACAATGGCTCAGCCATCTAACACATTACTGGAGGCCAAAGAGAACATGATCCTTACCTCCTGCCCCTTCCTCCGTCCCCACATCTAATCCACAAAGTACTCTCGACCCCACTTGTCAGATACTTATGTCAGCCTTCCTTCTCCCTCCATTCCAGATGTGAACCATGCCCAGGCCCCCTTGTCTTCGGGCCAAATTATCACCACATTCTCCTAACTACTCATCTACTCACTGTAAGGCAGCTAAAAAGCAAAATCTAACTGTGTACATTGCAAATGCAGTGCTTCTCACATGCAAATCTGCCTTCGATATCCCCCCAGCCTAAAATCTTGAACAGTGCCCACTGGTCCTTAGGATAAAGGTCTGACTTCTCAATAGGGTTATGGGGTCCCTTATGTTTGCCTCCTTCCTTCCCTCCCCATTTCTCATTGCTCTTTCCTCTTCTATTCAGCACTCCAGCTGAAGTGAACTTCTTTTATTCCTTGCTCATCTGATCCTTACTTGCTCACCTTCCAGCCTATCCAGCTAACTTTGCCCACTGTTTACGGCTCACTCTATATGTTGTTCCTTCTAAGCCCCAGGCCTGATTCACGTACCTCTCTTCTGTTCTGTTCACAGGACCCTCACACATGAGTGTCCAGGTCATGCACTGCATAACTCCAGGGAGCACTATTCACACCACGGTCTATGTGAATGGTGTTCCCGGACTTGTGCAATGTGGTAGCCATGTCTATAATGTCTCTATCCAGTGCTAACCACACTGTAATGTACTTGTCTGCAGAGTTGTCCTCCTCACTGTCTCACTGAGTAGACAAGAGACATCACATCTGAGACCAATACATAATAAATACATTAAAAACAAAACATTTAAAAATACTGACTCTTCACCTTTGTACGAGGCCATATAAGCACACACTTTCTACTTAACGCTCCAGGGTATTATCTGATGGAAAGAAGCAAAGAAAGGGCAGGCCACTTAAAAAATTGCATATTTTTATCCAAGAGAGGATTAATCTTTCCTGACAGATAACAAAGTACCTAAGCAATGGAATGTAAGCTCCACGATAGCAGAGTTTGTTTTGTTTTGTTTTGTTTTCTCATTTGATCCACTGCTGATGCCCCTGCCCCTCGAAGAGTGTCTCACACATAGTAGTCCCCGAAAAAAAGTTTTCTGATGCAAGGAGTCAAGTTGTTCTAGGATTATTGCATTGGACTCTCCTGAAACTGAATTGAGAGCCCATGAAGAAGGCTAGAATGGAGCCAGACAAGCATTCTGCAATTCATGAGCACCAGGCAGCTTCCTGAGGTTCTTTAGATCATTTGGGGAGCATGCTGGGAAAAGAAGAAAAATAAACCATGGGGAGTAGAATCACAAAAAAGGTAAACTCGCCCTATGGACTGACTGATTTTTTTTTTTTTAATAAGTAACATTTATATAACATTTTACAGACTCTCAGAACTTCTACATATGTTATCTCCTCTGCTATGCACCAGGGAAGGTGGAGACTGAGCGGTCATTTCCTTCCTGTCAAGATAAGACAGACTCTCTCTACTCTAAATAGAGTTCCTGTCAAAGTTTCTTTTACAACTTAAAGGTCACAAATTAAAAGCTAATCGTCAGGAGCCGTTTGTTATCTCTCAATTGTGTTTATTTTAAAGGAAGCTTTCTGTCAGAGCAGAAAAAGAAAAACAAAGAAACTTCTAGAACTGGGTAGGTAAAGTTTCATAAACTCTCTTCCACATAATCCTACAATTCCATGAAATTGTGTTGAGATTCATGGATGTATTAACCAAGAAGGGTTACCTTTAGATATTTTAGTGACAATTATGATCACTTTCATATTTCCTAATTCAAAAAATCACTGAATCTAGTCTTCCCCTTTTCCCACTTGAAACTACATATTTAAATTCAATCGATGGTGATGCATTTGTTCCCGAGTGCAACTGAAATCGAAACCGAAAAGGTAGCAGAATAATATAACTTTTTGGTTAACTTTCTATTTTTAAATGTGTTTAAATGATGTAACTTTAAACATTTGAAAAGTCCTGGGTGGGGCGCCTGGGTGGCTCAGTCGTTAAGCATCTGCCTTCGGCCCAGGTCATGATCCCAGGATCCTGGGATCGAGCCCCGCATCGGGCTCCCTGCTCCGCGGGAAGCCTGCTTCTCCCTCTCCCGCTCCCCCCGCTTGTGTTCCCTCTCTCGCTGTGTCTCTCTCTGTCAAATAAATAAAATCTTTAAAAAAAAAAAAAAAAAGAAAAGTCCTGGGTTAGTTTTTTCCTTTACTGCCACCCACATTAGTATGTGTCAGTTAATGTTAAATGGAGTCCTTTTGAACGAGTAGATTTTGAAGAATGGATTTCTTTTAAGTGGAGTACACTGTATCTAAAAGTTCAGTGATGGATTACATGTTTGGGGAAATATGATCTTATTTGTTATGCCATAATTTAGCTCACATTCAATAATAATTCACTCAGTGTATTTGATCTGGGCATAATTTGAAGACATAAATGAGATAAATATGTTTCAATGCCAGTTTAAACCAATCCTATCGATATTTATCTGCTGCCTCTGGTAAAATGTATCTTGTGACTGGATGATAGAATGTCACAGTATCAGACTAGTTTTTATTGGCTTTTTAACTGTGCTATCCCAGACCAACTGGTGCCTTACATAAAGAATCATTTCTCAGAGCATCCCCTGTAGCACATCCATTCTTGATGAGATTGGGCAATGCAGCCATTTCCTGAGGACGCAAGTTGATGTATTACTAACTATTGTCCATAACTGTGGTAAATGAAAATGTTTATTTTTCCTAGCCTTCATTAAAAATAAATGCATAATACTGAAGTACACACTCATCTCCTTAATTCATTTACTTCTATGGTACATTGCAATAAAGTAATTTCTAAAGCTTTACCCAACTATAACCCCAGCTGTTTTCACTGACAGAGAGTTTTAAACTGAATGTGGTGTCTGATCTGCAATTTCTATATTATTAGTGCATCTCCCTGAAAGGTTCATTTTGCCATCAGTGTAACTAAAGCTCAAATTAACTATCTCCCAGCTGAATGGGTTTCAGTTATTGACGGCAGAAGACAACTGCTTCCAGGAAGTTGCTATCACACAGCTCCTATTCTTGATGACCTCAGGAGGGGTAACAGATTTGCTTGTAACTCAAAATCCATCCGTGCACCAAAAGACCTTTGTTCTAGCCCTCAACAGAGCCCTCCTCCCAGCTTCTCTCATGAGTACAAATACTTTCAGAGAAGCAGGGAAGCCTGGCATCCAGCCCCTGGAGTTGAGAATGAGAAGCTGCAGGAGCTAACAGAGATGAACCTTGCCTCCCGCACTGGGTGAGCAGCCCGGAGAAAGTACAGGGAAGAACGGAAGAGAAAGCCTTTGAACTCTTAACATTTCAGTTACTTTCTGTTCCCCAAACCTACTACATACATGGGAGGTATACTTCTGTTGTTATTGTTGATTTTTGCCTGTTTTACTTATAGCTGCAACTCTTTTCTAGGGAAGAAAGAGGAGAAAAAGAACTTAATAGATAAGGAATAAAGAAACTAGCCAAAAATAGTCCATTGAAAAATTTTTAAAAAGTGGTGGAAGTCCAAATGTAAATGCTCCAAAGCAAAAATGGAACGTAAATCTGTGTGTGCTGGGAAAAGCAAGTTTTCCAAAGCTACATGATAAGAAAAAGTCAGTAGTATTTCTTCTATAGGACTTCCTAAGGTTACATCATCATCATTAAATAGTATTGTTATATCTTAAAAGTGCTTGACACTATGCTAATAATTAGATTGTGTTGAAGGTCAGGCATAGAAGATTCCTTCTACTATCAAAATTACTGTATTGACTTCTCATTAACATAATTTTGGAAAGAATCTGTAGTAATCAAGTGATAAATAAGCTCCATCAATAAACATGTGTGTCTGGGAAGGAAAACTGGAGAAATTAACAGGGATATAAACGTTCAAAAATATGACTATCCACTGGTTTTTAATAATAATAACAATTATTATTACCTTTTAAGTATTCTATTAATACCTTTCAAATGTATTCTTGACCTTTCATTGGTAGAATAACTCTTTCAGGAAATTATTATTATCGCTTCTACCCAGGGAAGGAAACAAAATTCAGGCTCTATTATCTATTTAGTTAGTGGGAGTTTTTATAATTATATAGCATTACTCATGGTACTGTAAAAATGGGGCCAAGCCAGAATTTCATCCAAGTTTTGCTGAATTCTAAACCCACGTTTCTTCCATGTCACTCTGTTACCTACTTCTGCTTTAATCCGTGTAAGACTGTGCCAACCGCATACTGAATGACACATAGAGTTAGTATAATTGTTTTTAGAGTGATTTTTTAAAACTAATCAACTCTTAGGAGCATTTATTTCATACTTTTCCCTCTATCTTCTCCTCTCACTGTTTTTTTTTTTAACCAAAACATACTTTAACGAAGAAGTCCACCAAGCTTGAAGTAACCATAAACTCTAGAAATATAGAAGACAATACTTTCAAAATATCAGGCTATGTTGATGATGTATGTCTCTAGTGATAAATTTCATAAATTATTTTCTATTATTTTTCCTGTAAGTATAAATTCATTCTCTATAGAATGTCAAGCTCTATCAGCATATGGAAATTTACTTTGAAATGTAATTTGTCCTATGATGTTTGATTATTGAAAACCCTTCTAGCAATTTCAAAAAATCATTGAATCAAATTGGGTTGTTACTCTTTCTAAAAAAACCCTTTTCTATAGCTGTGGTAAGTAAGCGCTACATGTTTTCTAAACATGACTTACAAATAATCAACAATTGCATTTCTTACTAAAAATATAAAGCACCCAATCTGTCATTATCTTTCCTTCCCAAAAAGAAAAGAAAACTAAATTCTTTCCTAATTTCTCATTTGAAGTAATGACACTGTGGTTGGTTCAAACTTTCTACCAGTAGTTTCCTTGCTTCTTTCTACTGTGAGAAATACATCCCCAATTAGATTTTAATTTATTTTAATGATTATAATGAATGGTGATCAGTTGAATTTAATTAGCAAGAAGATTAGAAAATATTCAGGGAATATTATTTTATAGAAAAACTCACATTTTCTTCTTAGTATTTAAAGACATTGAAAGAAGCAACTAGTAAAACAGTCAAATATTCCTGAAAATCCACAGGAGCATTGAAATATAATGCACATGGCTAAATATATATAAATATCAATCACATCTTTTGTATAAAAATTCTTAATAAAATCAAAAGACATTATTGTCTTGATAATACAGATTGGTGAAAACTCAACCACACAGGGTAAATATTTTGTGCAAGTTCCAAAAATATGTACAAGAAGAAAAAACTGGGGTAAAAGTTAACAATAAAATTCAGAACTCCTCACTCTACCTTGATGTTCATACCATTAGACCACCTAAAAAAGGTGCTAAAAAAGCACATCATTGATCCTGCAAAAGAATTCTGCTGAGTTTGAAGTCTTTCATTATTTCTTTGGGATGAAAAATGATAACAGAAAAGCCAAATTAAATGTGACAGAAAGTTGGTAATGTGCTCATTACCATTTTTCTGACAGTGATTTATTCTTGAATCTGTAATACAAAAATATAATGAGGTTTTTTCCAGAATTAAAAGCAAAAGTGTCTGAGACAGATAATACTTGCATTTACTTCTCTAATTAACAAGAAAAAAATAAACATAGCAACTGGGAAATGAGCATGCTAAAACAACACTACTATCCAAATACTACTATTCAACCCATTTTCAAGATCCAGTGCAGAATACTTTCAAATACTTATGTTGGTGTTACTCCCAATTTGGAAATACATGGTATTGTTTTAAAAACAGAGTATTTCTGGGGCACCTGGGTGGCTCGGTTGGTTAAACATCTGCCTTCAGCTCAGGTCATGATCCTGGGGTCCTGGGATCGGGCCCCACATCAGGCTCTCTGCTCAGTGGGGAGCCTGCTTCTCCCTCTCCCTCTGCCAATCCCCCCGTTTGTGCTCTCTCTCTCTCTGTGTCAAATAAATAAGTCTTAAAAAAATAATAAAAAACAGAGTTTTTCTAAACACATCTTATAATTATCTAAAAAAGTCTGGCTAGATTCAAAATCATTTCTTCTAAACTCATTGTCTAAGAGAAGTTATTTGACTTTTTGTCTCCACATAGATGGTAGTTGGATGAGGGAAGTAGTATATTATGTAACTGATTATACTAGAATCTATGGCATAAGGAAGGAATATTTGAAAATGTCTTTCTCCCTAAGGGATCTAATAACTCCCTTCAGAAGAATCAAAATTTATCAAGAGAAAAGCGATTCTTAAAAAAATGTGCCGGCTTGAAAGATTCACTAATTTAACATTTATATGTTGATTGCCAATATATCTGCCACGATCATGCCAGAAAAAAGAAAGAAAAAACATTGTTCCTACTCACCATTGGCTTACAGTTCAGTGGGGAGAGAAGATGTGTACACAATAAATGGGATACAAGACGGTAGAAATTGTCATAAAGCTTCCAAAGAAAAGCATCCGAGGAACTCACTGAAGGTCACTTGCAGCCGCAGCAATTAGGAGAGCTCCCTGTGGGTGTCAAAGCCGAAAGGCAATGTGGCCTTTGTGCAGGCAGATGTACAGGGCTGAGGATACTGTGTAGAGCATCAGCAGATGCACATGAGATGGGGACTATGTAAAACAAGATCACCTCCAAGTGAGGTTGCAGGACAAATAACAGGGTGGTGATGGACTGGATCACTCAGCAGAAAGAAAAATCTGGATTTTGATAAGGCTTTAATATGGTACCAAATGTAATGTACCTAGCAGAGCATCGGGAATAATTGCGATATTCTAAATGGGAAGTGAGGGTGTATTCCATTCATCGCTAGTCCAAAATATCATTTGCCGTTGCTGAAGTGGTCCCCGGTCTGAAAATGTTTGAGAATAACCATTGTAGAAAATCAATTCAGAATCGTTTATGAATATAATTTGTTGCACAAAATCAGTAAAAATGTAAAATTCCTAAATTAGGCTGGTTTTGCTCTTACCATTACAATGGCATATGAGCATCATGTTTCTTAATTACATCTATTTCTAGGGATATGCACAGGTCTGGGTAGTTTCGGGCCAAGATGAAAAAAGCAAACTGCCCCCATTCAAATCAGCGAGTTCACTTGGAAATTTGTAATACCATCAAGTGCAATTCAAAGAGAACTTCCTTAAACAGCACACCATGCTTAGGGAGCGGCGTGTGTAATGGTGCATATTTCCTCCCTGGATGGATTTGCTGCCACTGAGCCCTGCAAGCCCCAACCCTCCTGCTTGAAGCAATATGCCATGATGCAAATACAAAGAAATGAGGTGGCATCGGACTCCTCACTTTCTTCTTATCCATTTGCTTTTGTAGATATATTAATAAATAGAGAAGAAACCTCTGGGGAAAAATCATTAAGCTAAACCCTCATTGATTTCCTTCCCAGCTGCAGAAATGTCTCAACATCGAATTATTCCATTTTAATTAGGTTAATTTTTACCTCATTATTAAAGATAAACTGTAGAAAAATGTTGTATGTGCTAAAACATACACTAACATTTAAAATACTTTACAAGTCTAGAGCGTAAAAATCTGAATGTGCTCTTTATAATTACATGTTTTCACTTTCATGAATTTATAAATAGGTTGGCACCTATGAAGTGCATTTATTGAGTCCTGAGCCAGCGCTTTACGCACACTGTCACTAGAACAACACTGCATGCTAGGTTTGCTTGTTTGTTTAC
>NC_138369.1:93126652-93165169 GCF_054177405.1 Leptonychotes weddellii | reverse complement strand
GATGGGTTAGCCTGGTGATGGGTATTAAGGAGGGCACATTCTGCATGGAGCACTGGGTGCTATATGCATGCAATGAATCATGGAACACTACATCAAAAACTAATGATGTAATGTATGGTGATTAACAGAACAATAAAAAAGAAAAAATATATATATTAAAAAAAAACCCTTTCAACAAAAACAACAAAGAAAAAGAAAAAAGTCAAAAGTAAAGCAACCCATGGTAAAAAAAAAAAAAGGAAATGAAAAGATAAGAAAAGATGTGGACAAGTTCAGATAACATCTAACTATTCAGTATTATAAAATTATTTTACTATTTCATGAAAAATGCCAAATTCAACATCATCTTCATCTTAAAGGAAGAATTTTTTCCCTCCCATCCTCTCTACTTCAAACTCCATACCTTCAGTTAGAATATCTTATCATCAAAGAACCATTAAGAGGGGTGCCTGGGTGGCTCAGCTGGTTAAGCGACTGCCTTCGGCTCAGGTCATGATCCTGGAGTCCCGGGATCGAGTGCCGCATCGGGCTCCCTGCTCAGCAGGGAGTCTGCTTCTCCCTCTGACCCTCCCCCCTCTCATGCTCTTTCTCTCTATCTCATTCTCCCTCTCAAATAAATAAATAAATAAGAAGCATTAAGAAAATCATAGAATTTTTGAATTAGAAAGGCTGTTAGAGTCATTCAATTCACTGTTTCCCAAGTTCCCAGCTTTCCAGGACCTCTCCTGAGAATTCTGATTTAGTGGGTTTGGAACAAGTCTGGGAACTGTTCCTTTGAACAAGCTCAAGTACCCCAGGTGATCTTTATCAGGACAACATTTTGGAGAATATGGAAATTTTAGCCCAGATGCATTTCTTCAGAGAGGAAGAGAATGAATCCAAAGCTCATACGGCCAGTGAGTCAACCAAGATGTGCAGCAACGTGTGACTTCTCTCTCTTTCCTAACTTCACAGTGGCTTTCAACAATGATCTCAGTAAGAGTTCTAGATGGTTTCCACAAAAAGACCAGACAAACCTGGTAAAAAAAAAATATGGAACAAATAATAAAAAGCACAAAGATTTTACTTATTTATTAGAGAGAGAGAGTACAAGCAGGGGGAGTGGCAGGCAGAGGGAGGGGGAGAAGCAGGCTCCCTGGGGGCCTGATGTGGGGCTCGATCCCAAGTCCCTGAGATCATGACCTGAGCCGAACGCAAATGCTTAACTGACTGAGCCACCCAGGTGCCCCTAAGTATTATATTTAAATAAATATATATTTTAATACCAGGACCTTTAGTTCAAAGTCAGACATCTGAGACCCTCAGCTCTTGGCTCTCCTAATAGTTCCTGGGGATAACTACCTGTGGGAGAGGGAGTGAGGGTATAGGAAAAAACAAGTTGAGAGGTTGCAGAATTGAGATCACTGTTATCCTGGTTTGCCACAAAGAGTTCCACTTTTATATATTTTATATGTCAGTCGTGAGCACACAATTTTATGTAAATAGTTTTGTGACTGAAACCCATCAGGAACTATTGCACCATAGCTAGGTTAACCACACAGAGATGGGTGTTTCAGTCTTCAATAGTCAAATCCAAGCCAACTTAACTTCCTCATAAATGCAGGTAAGCAGTATCATCATATTCTCTCCAAACTAGAATATTTTAAGATAGGATTTCTATCCAAGGAGAATCTGAAATCAACCAAAAGAAATGATGAAAACCAATCTAATAATCTAGGTTACCTGTTCATCACTTTATTCTACCCTTAGACATGCTTAATACTCATCTCTTACTGCCTGCAATTAAGTTTTGTGGGTTTGTTGGGTAGAGAAGAATGATGACACAGGGTGATTAGATTAAGCTATTTTTTTTTAATCTGTGAAGCAAATAACTATCCTAAGAGGTACTACATGATAATGAGTTTTCTAAAGGAAGTCCCTGGTGGTGCTTTACATCAGCCCCGTCCAACTGAAGGACAACGTCGGGTGGGGGTTGGGAGTTGGCAAAATGAGTCTATTCTCAATGCAAAGCCAAAACTTCACTGTTCAACTAAATAGTTTTTATAACTGAAAATCAACTTTCTAAGAGATTGCACATTTTGAATATTTTTAAATGATAGCCTGCTACACCTATTTGGATCACACTTTTCGGTTTCCTTGTTCTTTTATTATTTTTTATCTCCTCCTCCCTCTTAGGTCAGCAAGGCTTGCTGTCAGTTAGCTTTGAGAGTCATATCTGAAGTTCTGTAAGAGAAGATTGCCATCTTAAAAGACTATGTATTTTTTCAGGCATAGTGGTGGTTTTGAAAGTCAAACTGATCAGTGTGGACTTGATTCTCTATGTAAGATAAAGTTAGGTGGTTTTTTGAGTAGGATCTTCTGCAGAAACCCAGCTTAGGATTTGGTTTCTGGTTATAAGCCACAGAGTATGACCCTGGTTAATTTAAGTCACAGAATAATTTGTTGAAACTATATCATGGGTGGTCATAGAATAAACTATCATTTCTTACTAGATTTCTTTTCTGAATGTAAGTGATCAGACCCAAGGTTAACAGAAAACTAAAAAGTATACCAAACCCTTGTGGACTGCTGATTTAATTTATTTCAAATAATCTGAGAAGAAAAAAAAAAGTCTCATCTTTTTTTTTTGCCACTTTGTCCAACAAACCTCAGGTGCTTCATGAGTGCTTACTATGAATTACATTTTAACTTTAAAAATTAAAATTTGATACATTAAACATTATTATTTTGCCAAGAATTCTTTACTTACCTTATCTCTAGAGAAGCATGGAGTAATACTGATTGGATGAGTGCATAGTTTTTTCATAACTTTTGAATTATGCTTCCTTAAATAAATTGAAATATTATGCTGGAAGAAAGATAGCTATAGAGTTCAAATTAAATGCAATAGAATAGCACTGACATGGGTCCAAGACAATGGCTCTCTTCCACTATACTCTGCTGCCTCCTCATTGGTGAGGAAAAGAGTAATTCCATATTGGAAATGGTTGAATTCACATGGGGACTTGAAGAATAGAAAAATTTCAGGAGGCAGCTTGGCAGAGGGAAAGAGAATAAACCATTTGCTATAAGAATGTTTGGGAAGATGGCAAGCAGTATGGCTATAGCATGATTTTTCTTGAGGGGTAAAATTAGAGATACATCTAAAAACAAAGATAGAGACCAAATACAGGTGGCTCATATTCAAGTCACAAAGGAATTTCTTGGAAGAATGTCATGGATTCTCACAGAATAGATAATAATGTTGTAACCAGGCTCAAAAATGGTCTAGAACAAAGAAAGCCTGGACAAAAGGAATCACCATGGAAATATAAAAACAAAACAGTGTCGGGCGCCTGGGTGGCTCAGTTGGTTAAGTGAATGCCTTCAGCTCAGGTCATGATCCTGGAGTCCCGGGATCAAGTCCCACATCGGGCTCCCTGCGCAGCGGGGGGTCTGCTTCTCCCTCTGATCCCCCTCCCTCTCGTGCTCTCTGTCTCTCATTCTCTCTCTCTCAAATAAATAAATAAAATCTTTAAAAAACAAACAAACAAACAAACAAAACAGTGTCATTAGGAAGATCCTGGTATATTAGAGCTGTGCCTGCTGCTAACTTAATGTTGGTCACTGAACTACAAAGCCTGAGTGTAACATTTCTAAATAGACTTTGCTTTTTTATATCACTTGCTCAAGAGTCCAAGTGGTGAGTAGGAACATCCAGACGTAGGTTACAGAACATAGGTTACTCACCTGTTTCACAGCTGCCAGAGGGAAGGAAGAGACATTACCTCTCCATACATTCTATAGAGGACACAGCATCCAACCTCCTGTTAAAACTCACATAATGTGGGCTTCCTTCAAAATATGGTGGGTTCAACTAACTTATTAAGTCTGATACAGAGAGTGAAATCTCTTAACCAGAGTTAGCTTTCTCTAAGGAATACTAAAGAATAAAGAAGCCAGTGGCACAGAACCTGGCTAGGAAACCATTGGTCAGCTGGGTTAATGAGAATGTGAAATTGAAATTGTGCAGTGGTACTACTGAGGGGGTAATCTTAGCTTCACCTGCATATGGCACAACTAGGATGGCTTCACCCACCTTCTATACAAACTAAAAGACAAAGAGAAAGAAAGCTGCATTTCAGTAGGAACACTTATACTTTCTGTTAGTATTCCTGGAAATTTACTATACCCGATCCTTTATAACCCTAGATTTCCCAACTGGAAATCAGTACGATAGTTGATCTACATTGAGGAAAAAGTCTAGAAGAAAGGAACATGTTGAACTTTGTTCCTTTTGTCTTCTACTGATGTGGTATTCAAGGTCAGTGTTTCCCTCAAACTAATAAGGAGGCATGGCTCTCACTGGAAACCTATACCTTAAAAATGTCAGCTCTCATTTTCAGGATGAAAAGAGTAAAGAATATAAGGAAAAAATCACCACACACAAAAAGTGGAGCACAAGCATCAGTGACAAGAAAAGATTTACAAAGATGTTACCACTAGTTCTTCCATGTTGACTAATTGAGCTGCTGCCACCATTTAAAAATACTGAGTAATGCCAGTCAAATGCTTAGGACCCAACGTGAGGCATGTCAGTTGAATTGGATTGACTTGGACTTTCAAGGGATTATAATCCATATTTTCATATGTCATTTTGGACTTCAAAGTTCATTACTAATTTTGATCAATACATTTTTTCTATTACTCAAGAGTTGAGATATTATTTAAACAACAAGAATAAGCCCTCGCATCTATAGCCTGACTTTATAATTTATTTTTAGCTTCATTCTTTTCATTGTGACATTGATTTAAGACACACACGCACAAAAATGAAGACGGTGAGACATCACAAAGGCAGTCCCATTTTGGAGATCTAGATCAGTTATTTTAAATTTCATTCATTGAAGAGACCTTTTTCATACATGACCATGACACTGGGTATAAACCATTTCAATCACTGGTTAATTTTAGGAGAGTTTTAGAAAAAATAGTACATCGATGGCTAAGAAATTTTATTTGGAAATCATTCATTCCTCACTTAAACTAATATCTCCTGGTAGAGGGTAAAAGACATATGTCCATATTGATGTTACCACATGTGAAAGATTCTGCATCTACAATAAGTAGTTTGAGCCCTGATACTAAGTATGGCATCACAATTTCTGTTTGGTGATGTTTACCATAAAAATTACATTTAATAGTAAGTTTATAACTATTGAATATAAACCCATATTGAATATAAACCCATAGCCTTCTACTTGATAAGAACTTTAATTGCACTATTTCATTTAATAACCTTCATAACTACCATATGAGAAAGGTATTAGTGTCTCCATTTTAAGGATAAGGAAACAAAAGCATGGCAGTTTAAGAAACTTTTCCCAAGGTGTCCCAACCAATAAATCCTGGTCTGCTTGACTTAGACTGTGCTCTTAACTGCTACAAATACACAACCTGGTCACTGCCTCTTCAGACCCTGGACTACACTAATGGGGGGTATACTTGTTTGGGATGTCATTAATACCTTCATGCAAGTTTTCTCATATATTTCTCCATATCTTGATCTCTGCAATGGCCATACTAAAAGGAGATACTTCTAGTAGCTTTAGTAAATGGCTGATTATTTATCCTATAATATAAATTGTTCTAACTAATTTTTGATAAATTAAGCCTGGTAGTTCAACACATGTTTCAAAATAGTGTTATTAGCTTGGGTCGTGTGGCGAATCTAGAGCACAGGCTGATTAAGATACTTGTAGAACTTGCGAACACATCTTCGTCATTACTGGAACTGTTGATTAGTGGCAAATCATTCTTTTACATAATGAAACTCGGGTTTCTGTGCAGGGCCAAGAGAATTTGAAAGGAGCTAATGGAAAATCCAGCCTGCTCAAGTGCTTTAAAGGCTTTATTTCTAAGAAAATCTACAATCATTCCTACTTGAAGAAAAAAATAGGTCTTTTTTTAAAATCTGGGGCTTTACAAAGGGTCTGATTTCTAACAAAAAGAGCACTAGTTGTTTGATAATTTTCCAACTGGCTAACTATATTTTCCTGAGCTTATTCAAAACTTATTTCAAAAATCTGGGGAAATCTAGGGCGCCTGGGTGGCTCAGTCGTTAAGTGTCTGCCCTCGGCTCAGGTCATGATCCCAGGGTCCTGGGATCGAGCCTCACATCGGGCTCCCCGCTCGGCAGGAAGCCTGCTTCTCCCTCTCCCACTACCCCTGCTTGTGTTCCCTCTCTCGCTGTGTCTCTCTCTGTCAAATAAATAAATAAAATCTTTTAAAAAAAAAAAATCTGGGGAAATCTAGAAAAGAATATGTGCCAAAGAAGGCTTCAGTTCATCAACTCAGTTGGTGACAAATAGAAAAGGAAAAGTAGATACAATATATTTACCACTTGCCTACAATTGCCATGTGCCAAGGAGTGTTTTCCAAACTTGTTAATTGCTCATCCCATCTCTAAGCATTTTTAGCATGTACCTTTAAGACATGTAATTTTCAAATTTATTTATAAATTATAGATGTGTCCAATTTTATGGAAAATTTTGTTCATTATAAAACATGTATAAATACAGAATGTTATAAGAATGAGATAATAACCCTATTGTGAATAATTATTTATTTAAATTTTAATTATACAAAAGCAAAAAGCCTTTTTGTTGTTACTATAAATAGCTTTTCATGCTCCAGTTTAAAATGTTTGCTAATCAAACTGTCTACCTAATATCATTAAAAGACAATGCATATACTTAGTATGATATTTTTCATTAACAGTAGCAGAGAAAAGTCCTGTTTCAATGGTCTTCTTGATGATTTCAACTTTTTGGCTGACACCTTAACACATGTTAGTCATCATTGTTACTTCATGATATGACTAAGGAAGAGCTTAGACAAGAAGTAGAAGAATTGTTTGCTCTAAGTTTTCTTGTATTTTGCTTTTGTTTTCATTATTTGTATTATCTTCAATCTGCAGCTTCCTTGCAGGAAACTTTTTAAGCCACAAGTCCATTTGGTGAGAATTAGTTTAGTTTAAACTAGGTAAGTCTGTTTACCAGGCACACAAACACAAATTCATTATTATAGGCAGAGAGAGAAGAGGTGAAATGTCACTTTCCAGCCTTTGGCAGAGTGGTGCTCCCATCTTCCCTTAGGATGTTTTGCATATGTGACTGTAACCTTCTGACATAGGACCTAGCAAGGGTACCATTGTCCATCCATTTTAATAAATATAAAGAAATATTAATAAATCCTCATTTCCTTGTTTTTAAAGATAAATAATAACTGAATTAAATTTCTGATATTCTCTTCTAGGACCCTAATCGGACCATTGTACCAGAGAACAGAGATCCCTTTATATAATATGTATGGAGACCTAGGTTACCTGTGACACTAATGTATCCTTCAAGGAAATAGTAGAATGTAACAGGAGGCAGTGGTATAGTGCATCTGTTACAAATGTGTACTTCCTGATGGGATGATCTGGCTTTGGATGCTGGTTTCACCATTTGTAGGCTATATAACTTAGGACAAATTATTAACCACTTCTTGCCTCAATTTTTTCATCTGTTAGATGGGCTAATAGTGCCAACTTCACACCGTTGTTCAGAGGATGAAATGAGGTAATCTTGTAACGCACTGAGCATGAGATCTGGCAATGTCAGATATGACAACTGATATTTATAATACTATGACATATAAATGATTCTTTTTTTTCCCCACAATTTGAGTCCTTTAATTCTAGTTATGATTCTTGATTTTCAAAGGTCAACTTTTGAGGAATACACATTTGCATTCTTTGTGCTTTGAAAATTTTAAATTATCATTTTATGCCACATTCAGATTTTTGTGCATTTGCTGATTATGAATACTTTAAGTTAACAAACTGTGTACAATCAATCAACTAACAATTCAGTTTAATCGGGTCACCATTAAGCTCTGGTTAGGCAATTATTAAAATGTCTTATTGCTTCTTGACCTTACAATGTCATTAAAATTAATAGAGAATTGAAAGATACTATTGATAAGAATGTAATTCACTTTAGGTTAATACCACCAAGATCAAGATAAAAAATAAGGGTGTGGAGTGTGGTGAATCTTTTTAGCTAGTATATAGGACCCCTCCATATAGATCCGTATGACTTTACTTTCCCTTTTTCTTATTTTTTGTACTTATTTTATTTTACTAAATTTTACTTATGTTTGTAGGCCCTATTAAATTTCTTTAAAAGGAATACAAAGCATTGTATACAAATATATAAGTATTGCCTAGTTCCTTGTGGACTAAGACCTATAAAATCATTTTTCAAGGTGACTTAAGCTCTTTCTAAGATGTAAATGATTAATCAATCAAGAAATATGTGTAAAGCATTTTATTGTTTGTAACAGCAAAAGATTATATTCAGCCTAAATGTCTGTCTAGAGGGGAATGATTAAATAAATTATGGTGTATCCACATTGTAAGAATTCACCACAACTGAATAAAGCAACACAGTAGTTCTTTTATGCAAAGAGCAAACAATTTCTAAGAAATACAAGTGTTGGGGCGCCTGGGTGGCTCAGTTGGTTAAGCGACTGCCTTCGGCTCAGGTCATGATCCTGGAGTCCTGGGATCGAGTCCCACATCGGGCTCCCTGCTCAGCAGGGGGTCTGCTTCTCCCTCTGCCCTCTTCCCTCTCGTGCTCTCTGTCTCTCATTCTCTCTCTCTCAAATAAAAATAAATAAAATCTTTAAAAAAAAAAAAAAAGAAATACAAGTGTTAAAATGGCAGACTGTAGAGCATACAGTATATAACCATATATATGAAAAATATTATATCATATATTATTATATAATATATATTAATATATTTTTTCCTACGGCCATTGAGTAGTGCTGCATATTAATATATTATTATATATTATATATCATATATATGAAAAACATTATATTATATATATTATATATATAAAAAATATATTTGTTTGGTCATGTACAGACTCTCTTTGGAAGGGAATGCAAGAAACAGGCAGTATTAGGTACATCTGGAGAAGTGAACCGTGAGGCTGACAGGCAAGACTGGGGAAGGAAGGAAGGAAAGGGAAGGAAGGAAGAGTTTCTCCAGGGTCTGTTTTGTACCTTGTGAATATGGGATCATGTGAATGTAGGATCCATTGAAAACAAATAAAATTAAAAGTGGAGGAGTAGGCCAGTTGGAAGAGGAGGAAGAGAGGGAAGAAGAAAAGAAGTGACTGGAAAAGCTGTTTCTGCAATCACGGATGGGCAACAAAGGCAACCAAGTGGGCTGACTAGGTTTTCTAATGATGTGGTTGGATAATAATATTATTCAGACTCCTTATCAGGTTCATCTGGCCATGTATGTAGATTTTGTTATTTCTCCTTAAATTGTCTTCAATGCCAGTGGAAATACTTGAGGTTATTAAAAATGCTGTGTACAACACAAAGTTCATAAAAATAAACAAAGAAAAATTATGGCCACATGTGTCCAAATAAGCAAGATCATGCCCTATAATAGCCAAAAGTTATTTTTATATGGAATTCAAACAAACAACCAAAAAACTCAGAAATTCTTCCCCCAATTTTTAGAATACTCATTTTTAGACAAATCTGAGGCCCAGAAATGTTGACTCATCCAAAGTCATAGCTAGTGAGTGGGGAACCTGGACACTGACCTGGACGCTGTCTGACTCCAATGTCCATACTGCTCACCACTATGCTGGAGAATGAGGATCTAGTATCTGTTTCATAAAATTACTATGGGATTAAAAAGAATTAGCATATAAATATAAAGAGCCTACCACTGGACTTGGCTTACTGTAGATAATTCATACATTGGAGTTTTCGTTATGGAAGAGGCAATAGAGAGAGTGCGGGTTTTGCAGTCAAATGGGTCTGTATTTGGAGCTGGCTCTGCCACTTAGTAGCTGCCTGACTTTGCACAAATTCCTTAGCCTATCTCTTCTGAAATATATAGGATAATAAATCCTATTGGCTGAATCGGGAAAAGTTTAAGAGAAGATAAATTATAAACATTGACTAGTAAGTACAAAAAGTATAGATGGTATTACGATTATTATTAATGCCATTACCAAAAGTTGATATCATCAAAATGTACTGCATTTTTATTGTTTTTTATGTACAAAGTGTTTTTAAATTATATTAATCATTTAATATCAAGAATTGTTTTTTTAAAAAAATCAGTAATTCCATTGCATGTCTTGGGATCGTTTCAGATTATACAGCTTCTGCATATAATATATAATTCATGCTCATAACAGAAATTTCCCAGACATTAAAAAATCCAAAAGTAAATTTTGAATCATTAAAGAAAGCATATTTTTATTCATTTATTCAATATATATTGAGTGTCACTGTGTACCAGGCACATAAACCAAAATTTCCTGCCACTAGCGGAATTTAAAATCTATAGGAGGGAGAGAGCCTATAAACAAAAGAAATATACAGTTTATTAGAGAGTGATGAATGGCAGTGGGGAAAAATAAAACAGTGAAGAGGAACAAGATATGAGGAGAGTGGGGGATTACTGACATTTTCGAGTGGTTAGGAAATGTCCCACTGAAAAATTGATACTTGGATAAAGATTTGAAGTTGAAGAAACAAGACCTGTGGAGCTCTGGGGAAAGAGTGCTCCACGCACAGAGAAAGGTAAGTGCAGAAGTCTCAGGCTGGTATAATGGGGAACCCAACGTGGCCAGAAGGGCTGGAAAAGAGTGATCAAGGGAACAGAGTGGGAGATAAGGCAGAGATAAAACAATTAGGAGCAGGCTCTTGAACACCATTGTAAGGATCCGGCTTTTAATTCAAATTAAATTGCCCCTAGCGGGCTCTGAGTAGAGGTGTGACATAATCTAATCTTAACACAATCACTGTGGTAGCTGTGTTGAGACTTAAAGAAATAGGGAAAATATTTAGGAGTATTTTGCAATCACCTGGAAGACAGATGAGGAGGGTTTGGTTCCCCTTTGATAGCAGTCAAGGCTGTGAAAAGGATCTAAGGGTGGATATATTTTTGAAGCAGAGACAACAACATTTACTAATGGATTGGTGTGAAATGTGAGATTAAAAAAAAATGGATGAGGTTTGGGGGGAGAGGATCAAAATCAGTTTTAGACACATTAAGTTTGATATGCCTATTAGACGTCCAAGGATATATGTGGATTTGGCAGTTGGTTATAAGAGTCTGGAGAGGTCCCAGGGGAGAAATAAATGTGTTAAACACAGTTCAACACTGGATATATTTCATTTTAATCCCATGTAAATTGCTCACCCAGTCAGATGAATGTATTGCAAAGCAACTCTTCCTTCAATAGAAGGGTCAATTAAATAGAACATTTGACTCTCCATTCAATTTGGATAAATTATGAGACTAGCAACAGGGAACTTGCAAAAACATCTGGGCATCACCATTTATGTATTAAATTGAGCTAACATTTAAGAATAAAATTCTAGTGTTTTATTTTTGTTTGTATGAACGCCTTAGAAGGAGTAAAAAGACACTATGGGGGCAACTCCAGAAAAACACATTGAAGACACTGACAGTCAATCGAATTTTGAAGAAAAATCTTCAACCCAATTAAATTGGCAAAATGCAGTAGAAGCAACAAAACTCAGGTAATAGTTTGATTAATATGTGGCAGGTTAGTGATATACTGATATACCAAAATGAAGTCTATTTCAGCACTTTGGTGTGTGGTATGCTCATATGTCTCTACACAAGGTGCTATGCCCAAAGCAAAAGATTTCATTTGATGTTGCAATTGTCTCATTCCACATAGTTCGATGAAATCCATTAAGTATAGAGTAGCTCCTATCTACATGGAACTGCTAGTCATGTATTTCTAGTTACTAGAGGCCTCTCCCCTAGACGACTCTGCTTCTCATAATTCCACTCATCTTCAGAGTTCGTCTCCTCCATGAATTTTTTTTTAAAGATTTTTTAAATTTATTTGACACACAGAGTGAGAGAGGAATCACAAGTAAGCAGAGCGGCAGGCAGAGGGAGAGGGAGAAGCAGGCTCCTTGCCCAGCAGGGAGTCCGATGCCGGGCTCAATCCCAGGACCCTGGGATCATGACCTGAGCCGAAGGCAGACGCTTAACTGACTGAGCCCTCCAGGTGTCCCTCCTTCATGAATTCTTTTCAAAACTTTCTGAACCCATGTGATAGCCTCACACTCTCCATAACCTTTGAGCTTTTTTTTTTTTCCAGAAAAGGTATTTTTTTTATTCAAGTAACTACAAATAGGAAACCAGATGGGGGGGCCCCAGGCTGGGACAAATAATGGCTCCCTCCTCCCCAGCAGAACAGGGGGGAGAAGGTGGCTCCCCCTCCCACTCTGCTGCAGCATCCTAGGGGCAGGGCCCCACCTTCCCTTGGACTGGGGTGGTCGGTAACCCAGCCTGTTCTGCCCTGGGCCCCTTCCCCTAAGAGCCTCTCGGAGCTTTTTTAGAAACTGTTCTATTTGGAGCACCCAGAATAGTGGTTAGCAGAGAATAGACACTCAAAAAACATTTAATCAATGTGTGACTGAACAAATGACTCAAAGAGCACCCTCTATCTTCTCTTTGCAATTAACAATGAGTATTTTCATATGAAATACTCTGAGAAGTCCTGCAGTAAGGACATCCATTTAACTTCGCCTTTCCCAAGCTTATCTAACCTCCTCATCCTTTCCTCTCTTAACCTACTTATATAGAACACTTTCTGGGAAGCATGCTTCAGGGAATGCAAAAACAGGAGATGGGCTACTAATGCACTAGAAGATTTCATATTTAAAAAATATTGGCCACTTTGTAATTTTAAAGTTCAATCAGAAGAGCAATGGCCCAGGTTTTTTGTTACACTCTGTATATAATCATGAAAATATTTATAAACTCTAAACATCTATGCCTCCTTCTTTATGTACATGATGCATTAGGGGTGTAAGATAAGAAGAAAATACACATTTATCTGTACTGTATTAGGAGTAAATTCCTAGTATGTTAAGTCACTGGTCATTAGAAGTGATTAAAGGAAGCCAAACAAGAATTGATTTGGAGTTATATAACCAAAGCAAGGCAATCACTGAAAACTCTCATTCAATTATATCTATAGTGTACAGGCAGTAGAAATTGAAGATGTTTCAGGATGACCATGATTCATTACTTTCAGCTCTTTAAGTAAGATTTCCTTGCGACTCTAAAAGTTTGAATCGCTCTGTTCTGCAATTGAAAAAAAAATAAAAATTGGGGGGCGGGCAGGCAGGAAATGAAAAAGAAAGAAGAAATAAAAGATTTGCCATAGCTTTCAATGTCAGTATTCCTATAGAGTAGGGATCAGCAAATTTTTTCTAAGAAGGCCAGATAATAAATACTTTGGACTTTGTGGGCCTTATGGTCTCTGTAGCAACTACATGAGTCTGCCATTGTAGCCTGAAAACAGCCAGTGCCCTGGAGAATGGATGTGAAAGTGTTCCTGTAAAATATTATCTCTGCAAACAGGCAGTGGGCTGGATTTGGCCCCGAGTAATGGTTTGCTAACCCCTGCTATTCAGAACAAAAGCTCCCTACTCTGTAGCTCTAGTCATGTGTGACAGAGTGTGGGACCTCTAGTAAGTTGGGATTTAAGAGGTTCCTCAAAATCAAATATTTTCTTACATTTGGTCAACCTTAGTGCTCTGAGTTCTCATTATGATCTCATTATTTTAGCCATTTCTTTGGTTTAACCCATTAGCACAAAGACTTTTCTTAAGTACAGTACCAGAGTAATACTCAGTAACTCGTTTATTTATACATAGGGGGAGATCATTAGTAGATGGACTTTAGATAAATTTTACTTGGGGAGTTGTTGAAAAAGTGAGGCAAGGAAAGGGCAGCTGAGGAGCATCCAGGCTCCTCTGGAAATTTCAGGTTACTTGGGGAAGAACCAAGTAAGAGAAGGAGACCTGAGCAAAGCAGAGATAGGGCTGACCAGAATCTGACCTCACTTTTTCAATCTCCCTAAGGCTATCCCCGGTCTTCCTACAGAATGTGGTTTTTCAACTCAGTTCTATTTCTCTGCCCAGAAATATGGAATGTTGTTTGTGAGGTATGTTTGGGGGGAGGAGAGAGAGAGAGTAGGAACTGATGCTCCTTTTTGGCACGCGGGGTTTTTTTTCTTATTGCCTCCTATATGGAGATCACAAAATAAACGCATGGAGCTTTGAATTAGGTCACCTCCACTTCTCAAGAGGTGAAAATTTCTCATTTCCCCAAGCTCTTTTCTAGCCTTTTGTCTCTTGAGCTAGTCCTATTTTATTACTTTCTTGTCACTTCTTTCTCCTCCCTCCTAATGACCAAGATGACAGAGGCTAGGAAAAAGAGGGAGAGGTAGGTGGGAGGATGATAGGTTGGAGAAGCTGAAAGATAGGAGCAAGAAACAGGACAATTCTGATTTTCTTATTCTCATCTCAACCTCTGTCCTGACATGAAACGTAATGATGGCCACAGAAATAAACAAGTTTACTTTAAAATATCTTATAAAGGACTATCTTAAACATCAAAAAACAATATTATTTTTGGTTTATTTAATTTGAAGAAAGGAAAGGAACACTCCAATGAAAACCTAGGACTAATTTTTTAATGTACGTTGCTCTTTTTTTTTTTTTTTTGACAGAGAGAGACACAGTGAGAGAGGGAACACAAGCAGGCGGAGTGGATGAGGGAGAAGCAGGCTTCCCACTGAGCAAGGAGCCCAGATGGGGGGCTCAATCCCAGGACCCTGGGATCATGACCTGAGCTGAAGGCAGGCGCTTAACGACTGAGCCACCCAGGCACCCCCATTGCTTTAATTTTTAATGTAACTTTAATATGTATAAATAGATGTGAAAAATCTGTGTATGCTTTACCATGGATAGTTTTCAACTTCTCAATCATTAATTTCATTATTATACACTGGAATTTGTAAGTTCTCTTTTTAAAACTAGTCTTTTGTGATCAAAGTAAACTAAATATACACCCCCCCATGAAACATGTATGTTAATAAGTACAAGTTTCTGATACAAAATTTATATCATAGCAATTCTTGCCTGACCAGTGGGAACATAGGATGCTTAGTTAATAAAATATCCTGTAAGAAAATAAGTGTCATTTATTTTTGAAAATGATCTAACTTTATGGAACATAATCGTATATTTATAAATACTTAGAAAATGAATTTCTTTGCTTGGTACTTCATATAGAAAATGCATTACCATGAATATGAGTATTATTTATAATATAAACATGAAAGATTAATTTAGGATGCCAATGAAAATATGATTCATAATTCTCCTATTTTTTCTCATTCTCAGGTTTCTTGAATGGTCTGTCATGGCCTCCAAGTTACAAATACCTAGAACCAGAAAATGTGGCCCAGCAAATTAGTCCAGACTTCCATCAACTACAAATCCCTTTTCATTTGGTTGCATATGTTTCTGTTTTATTTTTAATATTTTTCTCCAGATTGAATTTTGGACTTTCCCCTCCCCATTTTTATGCTATGTAACACTTAGTAATGAGCTAAAAGAATCCATGTACTAAATGCAATAACAGATCCAAGTTAATTACCCTCTAATGCTCTTGACCTGGTTGATGTGATCTGAAGAAATGTGTTTTCGTTTTTTGTACACTGTTCCTCCAGCAACTTAGAGGGTAGGTAGCACCACTGAACTTTTAAGATGAGACACTTCACTTTCCCTTCAAAAGGCAAAATATTTGGAAGAGGATAGAAAGGACTTAAAGAGGCCATCTCCCCCTTTCTTTGTCCTAATGACACATGAAGTAAATCATCAGATGAATCCTCAAAGATACTTTTTTCCAAGAAAACAATCCAAAAACTGCTAGATGTGTGTATATTTAAAGCCAAAAAAAAAAAAAAAAGACAGTGAGGCAGTAAATATGAAAAGACCCTGTGAAGTCTCTTACATCTTCTAAGCTGGTCTTACTAGCCAGACCCCAAGAGTCTCAATAAACAGGCCATGAACATGCTTCTCTAATGACCCAATTCACCACTGTCAGCAGAGGTGACATTGAAATCATAACAGCATTTCCATATTCTAACATCAATGGTGGAAAAAGATCCCCTTCTCTTCCACAGTGATCTATCTGAACTTGTAATATTATTTCATCAGCATCAGGCTGTGAGCATTCCCACTCTCATAACACTTCTATTGCCCAATAGTACTCACCTAGTTGCTCTCACCTGATTACTCAATGCTCTTACTATTCTAAGGTCTCACAAATCCAACCTTATTCATGAAATTGCCCTGAAGTAGCTTTTCATTTCTCAGTCTTCTAGAACATTTAGTGCAACATATGCATTAGTACTTAAAAATATTAAGTATTTTAGTCTAAACATTTCACCAGTATAAATCTCAACTTTCCAAAAAATGGAAATTGCATTTGAGTTTTATCTTGAAACACATACATGTTTTGAAGTAGATTATTTTAGTGATTTACACATGTTTTAAACAGACATTTTAAAGTGGGGGAGGGGCGCCTGGGTGGCTCAGTCATTAAGCGTCTGCCTTCCGCTCAGGTCATGATCCCAGGGTCCTGGGATCGAGCCCCTCATCGGGCTCCCTGCTCAGCGGGAAGCCTGCTTCTCCCTCTCCTACTCCCCCTGCTTGTGTTCCCTCCCTCACTGTCTCTCTCTGTCAAATAAATAAATAAAATCTTAAAAAAAAATAAAGGGGGGGAAGGAGGAGGAAATTTTCTTACCAATGGCTTTTTGCTTTAATTTCTTTATAAGCATTTGATATAGATAGATCAAGATGACTAATGTGAGGAAGGATCACTGAATTTAGGGGAGGTTGTACAAAGAGGAAAATGCTAAAGAATTCTCAGACCTGCTTCCTGTTTCACATTTTGTCTGTTTCTGCAAATGGGTAGTTTTTTTTTTTTTTCCCCTTCTTTGTACCTGGTGTTTGATTGGTATTGTTTGAATCTTTGTAGTTAAACACACAGACATTTTGAACATTACTTATCTTGATAACTTTGTAGAGAGTTAGATTTACTTTTAGCTAAAACCAAACTTCTAATTTCATATCCCAGTTTTCACTTCAAAATCCCACTAACTAAAATGATTGATCATAACACTTTTAGTGGTGTACCCATCTCTATTATGGAGAGAAATATTTGGGAGAGCAATATGTTCACAAATCCTTCCATTAAAATACAAAACAATCAATGGCTTGACCTCTCAGGTTTCCAATTTGTAAGTTCTGGGAACTAAGTATTCCTAGGAATGCTTAAATTTAATAAGTACTCTTAGGTTTGCTAAAAGTTAAGCCCTGAGTTTAGAGAGATATCAATCTATTCCACAAAGAATTGATCTCACAAGGGTTGCCACTTTTCCAGAAGAAGCAAATTCTTTCCTGGAAATAAGCATGTGCTCTTCACCAGAGAGAAAAATAAAAGTTGGTAAAACTTCTATGCCAATCATCTATCTCTCTCTCCATTCATTCAACATTTGAGAGGATTCATGTTTTTCACCCAAAGGATGTAAGTATACTTAGCTGGATTCTGTAATCTGCATAAAGGAATAAGATACCATATCTGGCGTGAAAGAACTTCCCATTTAAAATATAGAATTCAGTTCATTCACTTTCAAATACTTTTTGGGAACCTACTCAACTCAAGGCTAGGTCAGACATGTTGAAGATGTCATGTTGAACAAGAGGAACCCAATCTTGCCCTGTTTGAATTTAAGGTTTATTTTAGAGGATGTCACTAAAACCCGAAGGGCAAAAAGCAACTAGTCATGCAAAAATATTTGGGCAGGACCCTGCTGGCAAGGAAGCAGTAAGGGTAGGAATCTAAGACACCCTCTAGAGTAGCTCTAAGGTAGGGAGGATTGCAGTGTGTTTGAACAACAGAAAGAAATCAGTGCGGCCCGAACATACAGAACAATAAAGAAGGTATTTTCTGCTTAGATTGTAGTGGGTAAACAAAGGATGAGAGTGTTTGGTGAGAGGATAATGGGGACAGACAGGAAAGCTTTCATAGTAGAAATTTCATAAAGTAAAACATCACTAAATTAAAGGTAAGTAGAAGTCCAAAGGATAAAAGAAGGGAGAGGGCATTCAGATAGAAGGCACTGCTAGATCCAGGCACACAAATATGAGACAGCAAGGTACACCTTGGAAAATGCAAGTTCATCTATATGACTAAAGTGTAGAGTGGTGACAAGTGTAATAGAGCAAGGCAGCAAAGAAGAGACGGTAGGCATATCAGTTGGGATTGCTAACGGCTATAAACAACATGAACGTAAACAACAGTGGCTTAAATACTTAGGAATTTAGTTTTCTGACAAGAAGTTTTGTGGTAAGAGCATACCAACCTTGATCCAGAAGCTTCATTATATCAAAGATAAAGGTCAGTCTCTAGGCCATCCCTCGTGGGATCAACATGGCTGCCGCAGCTCCGACCATATCATCCCAACTGCATGTTAAATGCAGGGAGCAAGGGGTTGAATGGCATAGAAAGAAAAAAAAAATAAACTTTTTCTCTTAGACTACTTCTTTCTTATCAGGGAGAAAAATTCTTTCCCAGAAACACTCCAGAAAAATTCCCCTTATGCTGAGGTATCATGCCCATCTTAGATGAGAAATTCAGTTTTCTTAGGATCAAGGAATCTCAGTCTGGTAAGTCAAGATTTTCTGAGCACGGTAGAGAAAGAGGGGAAATGCCTACCATTCGTGGCAACCGTAGCATCTGCCAGAGGAGGAGCTGATGATGGAGGCCCTTAGATTTCCTTGTGCTAAGCAGTAGGCCTCCCTCTGTGGGTGATGGGCTTCTAGCTGAAACCTCAGTTTATGAGAGCATCATGGCCAGCACATTTTTTTGTTCCCTTACATTTCTCATTTAAAACATTTTTGCTGTCATTTGTACATGGCTTCATTTTTACCCTAGTTTTGCCCTCTATCTCTTGGTTTGATGGATGGAATAAATGTTGCCTAATTTTTTATTGGTTTTTAAGCTAATATATTCAAATCCGATAAATAAAATCCACCAGAATTGAATTATTTGTAACCAGTTTTACTAGACCGCTTTCTAATAGACTTTTCTCTTGGGCCACAAATGTAAACACAAATATTACTTATATTACCTTATTAATCATTATGCAAACTATGAGTCATATATATTATTTTTTCTTTCAGGAAAAGTAAAAATGGCTCTCACAGGAGAACACAGAAAATATAAAGATTGATATCTTGTTTTGCTTTCAAAAGCAAAATACCTAATGACCTACATTTCTTATTCAACTAGGAAAAAGATACAAGGCTAACAAGTTCACTCATGATGAAAATCATTTCCTGCATTTCATTAGCTTTGCTCTTTTATGCTACATTAAGTGAAGGAGTCTAAATAAATTCCTGTTTGCTCAAAAAGACCCCGCAATTTATGCTACAGGCAATTTAGTTTGGTGTTTGCTTCTGCCTTAAGAAAGAAAGAAGAAAAAAAGGTGATAAATTTTTATCACAAAGATCTGGCTATAATTGAATGCATTGTCCATTTACTGTTTGTAGCAGTTAGGAGTATTTTTTTTTAAGCATGGACTACAGAAAGGCAGTTTGCTGCATAGAAGACACCCATTATGGATCTATAAGCAACAGCTGAGTAATGCCCACTCTGGGCATTACAAATTCTGGATTGTAGAAACTACAGGAAATGGCTTTGCAGTGTAGATTCTACCAAAGATTTTGGATTCCTCTCTAGTGACCCCTCACCGAGAACATCCACATGACTAGGAATTTTTTTTTAGCTTGTTCAACATGAGGACTTTCTCCTCAGATACCTAGATAACATTAATGTTCATTTAGTCTCTATGGTTAAGAAAACACAGAATGATAAGGGGTTAACATACATCTGGTAATATTTAAAAGTGCATTTGCTGTCTTTAGGTTAAATGTGAAGATTTGACTGTAGGTGATTATCTCCTCTTCCTCCCAAACACCACAAAAATGGCTTAAAAATGAAAAATAATTTAGTTAATGAGGTAAAAGAGAAAAACAGGAAATATAACTTCAGAAAAATCATTAAAGTTTTTTTAAAGTAGAATAAGGTGGAGGAGAGATAATTGACATAGCAGAACAGAGACTGTCAAAAGCTAATTGACCACACAAGGGGGTTCTGATGGAAAATGGGTTTCTTTACCTCACAAATCCCCCTAGGTGGGAAAGCAAGTGTGGAGAGTGGAAGTCAGTCTAAAGACTGACCACTCAGAGACTGAAGTCTCTTAACCCCTCCAAAAAAAGCACACTAAAAGAAAAAAAAAGTTTAGTCTCTGGAGAAGTTTTCTCAGGAATCAGAGGATATAGACACATAAAGGTTTAGGAAGAAAACAGGATGATAAAACTGGTCTGCAGACATCCCCCATTCAACTCAGAGCCCCTTTCCTCTGTTCTGCTTTCAGAATAATTGTTGCCATGTTTATGTTTGCCTGGAAGAAAACTAAAAGACAGCCTGTGGAAAAAAAAATTGAAAAGCCCGAGATAAAACACCTCTAGATGTTTAGGAGTTGCCCAAAGACATGTAGGAGTTTATTTTTAGTCAACTAGTTGAATCCTGTCCCCTGCCCCAGGCCTCTCTCCTACCACTCAGAACTTCTTACAAGCTTTTTGCACTTCGATCATATATATGTTTACTGAGGGAGTAACATACATAAGAAATCCTTTCCCATGACAAAAAGAAACCAAACAAAAAAATGTTTCCAAAAATAGGACCCAGTTAAAACATAAGTAGATTAAATAATATCACCTCCATAAAATAAGAACAGAAAACTATTTTTAAAAGGCAAGCAGAGAAAAAGGAATTGGAAATTAAATTACAGTAAAAAAAAAATCACTACAAGAAAATCAATAAAGTAGCTAAAACAACAGAGATGGAAAATAATAATAAAGAGATTAGAAAATTAGAGGATTATTTTAGGTGGTTCAACATCCAACTAGGAGAAATTATAGAGAAAGAAGAAAAGAGGAAAGAAAATGGTCAAATAAATAAAACAAAAAATATCTCCCAAACTGAAGGGCTTGTGTCTTTTAGTTGAAAGAGCACATTGAACGCCCAGTAAAATTCATGACATAAAATAGCCACACAAAGGCATATTATTTGAAGTTTCAGAACACCTGGGATTAAAGGGTAGAATTTGAAACACTCACAAAATAAATAAATATTCATCAGACTAGTAACATTAGAATCCAAAAGACAGAAGAAGAGTATTGAAAATTCCAATAAAAATTATTTTCAGCCTATAATTTTATATCCAGTAAAGCTATCAGTCATGTGAGGATTGGATAAAGGCATTTTCAGATATACAATAATTTAAAAACTTGTCTCTCCTACCTCCTTTTCTAAGAAGCTACTGAGGTTTATCATTCATAAAAATGAGATAGTAAAGCACGACAGAGAAAAAGAAGGGATTCAGGGACCAATGGCTTTATCACAGGAGAGGAGGAAGGGAAATTTTGGCATGACTACTCTCCATTAAGCCAAAAAACTATTAGTTTATATTAAAGCAAGAAATAGATATCTGTAACAGACAGATCATTAGTTAAAATAAGCAAACAAAATAAAAATGAAATGCCAGGGGATCAATAGATGATGTGAAATAGTTGAGACTTTGGAAAAGTATTGCCTAGTATTGACAGATCTGTTAGAGCATTTGCAAAAAATAATCGGTGGTAACTACATAAAAAGGTAAATAGTTTTAAATATAATTGCCTTTAATATAAAAAGTTATATAGGAATGAAAACCTAATAAACATACACTATTGTTTCAGCAGTGAATACTATTTATTTAATATCATGGTCTGAATGTTTCCTCCAAAATACATACATTGAAGTCCCAATGCCCAATATGATGGTATTAGGAGGTAGAGCCTTAGGGAGGTATTAAGACATGAGGGGGGAGCCTTCATGAGTGCAATTAATGTCCTTATAAAAGAGGCCAGAGATCCCTTACCTTTCCCCCATGTAAGGACACAGTGAAAAGCTGGCAGTCTGCAACCCCAAAGAGAGCCTTCACTAGAACCCAACAAAGCCAACATCTTGGACTTCTGGCCTCCAGAATTGTGAGAAATGAATTCTGTCATTTATAAGCTACCAGTCTGTGGTATTTCATGATAGCAGCCCAAACAAAGACGTAAAATGAAAATAATGTAAAGACTGGCCACTGCTTCATCATAGTTGGGAAAAAGGAAGAGTAAGGTTGGTTAAGAGAACCAAATTCTGAATTACACTAAATACCCCAAAATACCTCTGATTTTTTTAAACGCCTCTGCTTGGTACAATACTTCTATCCCTGACGATGTTCAGAGAACCTCTATTAAATGTCTCCAAACTCTGCTGGGATTTTGCCCTACTATACAGAGGGAGGGAGAATTCAGGAGTCTGCCAGTTTCTTATGCAGACCTCCACCCAATTCTTCCATTTTTAGAACTATAAGGCCTCCTATTTTCAGAAGTATATGATGTGCTCAATTGCTGAGATCTGGGGCAGGGGGAGAGGGTGGATCTGAAGAAAAAATTGGATCACGGTTCTGTGAGTTTAGGTTTCAGCTTTATTGTGACCACCATCTCAGATACTCCATGTCACCTCCTTTTCAAATTTCAAAACTTTTTGAAAAAACCTCATAATTTAGGGGTATTGGCTAGAGTTCTAAAAATGTCTTGCCTCATTGTTGGGAAAAATATTAGTCTTAGTTCTCATCCCATCTAACAAAGCTTACAAGCAATGCCCAAAAGAATCAAACTTCCCATATCACCATATGGAGAACAAGAGTGCAACTGCTGGGTCATATGGTATCTTCATTATTAGGCTTAAAGGAAACTGTCAAACTATTTTACAGAGTAGCTGTACTATTATACATTCATACCAGCAATATATGAGCAATTAAATTTCTCTGCATCCTCATCAGCATTTGGTGTTGTCACTGCTTTTTTCATTTTAGCCATTGTGATAAGTGTATGACATCTCATTGTGGTTTTAATGTGCATTTCTCTAATTGTTAATGCCAAATATGTTTTTGTGTGTTTATTTGTCACCTATGTATTCTCTGATGAAATGTCTCTGCATGTCATTTTGCCAATTGAATTGCTTGTTTTTGTTATTCTTTATATTGAAGTATAATTAACATACAGTGTTATGTTAGTTTCAGGTGTACAATATGATTCAACAATCGTGTACATTACTCGGTACTAATCATAAGTGCCTGCTTTTTGTTTTGGGTTTTTTTCTTATATTGAATATGGAGAGCTCTTTATATATTCTAGATACAAGGTCTTTGTTGGCTAAGTGATTTACAAACATTTTTTCCAGTCTATAGCTTGTCTTTTCATCCTTAAAGCAGAGTCTTCTGCAGAGCACAAGTTTTTCATTTTGAAGAGGTCTTATGTCTGTTTTTCCATTTATGGATCACGCTTTTGGTGTCAAGCCTAAGAACTCTTTGCCAGTTCCAAAGAATTTTGTAGTTTTTCCTCACACTGAAGCCATTCTGAGTTAAATTTTGTGTAAAATGTGAAGCATAAGTCAAGGTTACTACTTTCTTTCCTAATGGATATCCAATTGTTCCCAAACCATTCACTGAAAAGGCTATCTCTTTTCCATTGATTTGCTTCTGCTCCTTCGTCAAAAATTAATTGAGTATATTTGTGTGGATCTCCTTCTGGGTTTTCCATTAATCTATGTGTCTGTCTCTCCATCAGTGTACCACTGTCTTGATTACTGTGTAAATGCCTTATTAACATCTCATTATTTTTTTTTTGGCAGGAATCCAGGAAGCAAATGCTTATGTTTGATCTGTTACTTTTTACTAAAAAAATACTTTCTAAGTATCTTTTTTATTTTTTCACTAGCTGTGGTAAAATTTGTTAATTTCATAGAGTTAAAAAATAGTATATTAGAAAAAATAGCTTATTAGCATTTTAGTTATCAAAACAGTATAGGATCTACATATATTTGAAAAATAAAAATAAGTGTGTGACAATTGCTAAAATGGATAGAAGAATAAAATAATGCCAAATCGGAGAGGAAACAATAAATTTCATTAGAGGTGAAGTGAGGGGAAAGAGGAGGATTAGGAAAAGTTAGCCAGAAAAGGTGACACATGAGCTGGTTCCTCCCAAATGTAGAGAGGGTGTGAATAAGGGAATGAGTAGTTGTTTCATAAGATTAATTTCAAAATGCAGACTCAAAGGACGTCTGCCTCTAGTCAAGATAGAATAAGAGGAATTGGATTTGCCCTCCTGCCTGTAACAACTTTAGATGAAAAATGGATGAAACAATGGCACAAAAGACTGCATATCACATAACAAAGGACAGCGATCCTTCAGAGTTGGGAACAAACAAGGTGAGCCCTACAATTGCTCCAGCTTTGTGCCTGGGGCTTAGACATACACAAGAGAAAATCCAGGCAGGGCCAGGGGTCCCCCTAATTGGAGGAGATGGAACGTGGAGTCCAGGGAAGTCAAGGCAACTAGAGTTTACAAGGCAGAATACCAGATCTTTGGATAGTGAGAGTTGCAGGGAATGAAAATTTCAGAAATCAGCAGAGGGTTTCCCCTGAAGGGTTCAACAGATAGTGATCAACACATAAATGGGAGTGCAGAGAAAGAACCACAAGAAAGAGACCCCACAGGACCAGGAATACCACCTCCACCCAACAGCCAAAGCAGAAAAACCTCATAATTTAGGGGTATTGGCTAGAGTTCTAAAAATGTCTTGCCTCATTGTTGGGAAAAATATTAGTCTTAGTTCTCATCCCATCTAACAAAGCTTACAAGCAATGCCCAAAAGAATCAAACTTCCCATATCACCATATGGAGAACAAAAATTAAGAATATTTATAGGAATTCAAAAATATTCAGACACAGAAAGGTCAAATTCACAATGTCCAGTGACCAATAAAAAAATAGGAGGCATGCAAAGAAGCATGAAAATACAAGTCATGAAGAGAAAAATCAATCGACTGACCCAAAAATGAAGTGGAGTGGTATAATGTTACTGCTCTGTCTTGGTAGTACCCTGAGGCATTCGGAATTGGGGTACTTTTCATTGGGATGATTAAGCACGGTAAAGGTGACAAAACCCAAAGTGGAAGGATAGAATTCTGTGGAAGTGAAAGGTTAATGCCTTTAAGTAGTCCCAAATATTTGATGGGATGCTGATTTCCCTACCTTTCAAAGAGAAGGGATTAGGGGCAAATCTATTAAAATCTTAAAGCATATTACAGCCCTGGGGAAGCTAAGAGATTTAAGTATGCTGGCAGCTGACTTCTGGGTTATCCTAGCAAAAATAATTTAATTTTAGAATGTGGAATACTTAAGTGTGAACAGAGAAACAGCACTCGGCATTTGAACCAAGGACCCCTGGGGTAGTATAGGGTAATTGGAGGAGTCCAGACTCCATCTGGGCCCTAATCAATACCGGACACAGTTACATGGTACTGACAGGTGTTCAAGTAACATCCTCCTTTTTCTCTCTCTTTGCCTTCATTTAAGGCACTAGGAGATGAAATAGACAATTTTATCAAATCTAGTCTCTGCTCATTACAAGAAAGGCAAAAACAGACATAAACCTATTGCTTTGAAACAGAGATAGCCACTCTCCCCACTATCTGTCTCCACAGCTTGGAACTGGTGGTGTTGAAACAGAACGATGCAGCTACTAAGCTTGCTGAGCCTCTATGTGGGTTTGGACCTTGGCTGCCTCGCTGTCCTTGCCTGCTCCTGCAGGATCCAGCAAGGCACCAACCTCAGCTGCCTTAGCCTTCGTGCTCCTATGCCCCACCACTGACCTCTCTGCAGGATAGACACAATCCTCCTCCCCACCCATGGCCCATAGGACTGAACAAAACTCCTCACAGCCATCCCAGAGGACATTGAGAACCTGCACAGGAAAGCAACTGAAATGCAAAGCAAAACAACCCATAATAAAACCTGACCGATTCACTTATTATCTAACCAATCCTTAAACAATTTTCTTTCACACCAAATGTTAATTTAGATTTGGGATAGAACATAGTTTCTCTCATTTCTTTTTTGAAGTTTGAGTTCTGTCCATGACAATAATAAAAAGCAAAACTGAAGATTGGATTCAATTGAAATATAGCTAAGAAATATCATCTCAGCGAAGAACAACAACATCTTTCCCCTTTCCTAAATAGTAGCAGGTAGCGCTTTAAGATCTTGGCCAGGCCAGATTAAGGGGTGAACCAGTTGGGTCCTTGCCCAGGGCACCAATCTATAAGGGCACAGAACAATGTCCCCTTGCTGAGGAAGGCATATTTATAGAACTCCACTCTGTGTGAATATAATATGCTGTTGAAAGGACTATTTGGGGGGCACCTGGTGGCTCAGTCAGTTAAGTGTCTGCCTTCACTCAGGTCGTGATCTCAGGGTCCTGGGATCGAACTCCCATAGTGCCCAGTGTTGAGCTCACCGAGGAGCCCCACATGGAGCCTCACGTGGAGCCCTGACCAGCTCCCTGCTCAGTGGGGAGTCTGCTTATCCTTCTCCCTCTGCCCCTCTCCCCACTCATGCTCTCTCTCTGTCTCAATAAATAAAATCTTTTTTAAAAAGGACTATTTTGTTAAATTTCTTGGGATAGGACAGGTGAGAACTCAAAAGGCATTGCTAAGAAGCTAGGCAAAAAGTAAAAGCTAAACGTTTATTTTGCCCAGCTTGAGTACAGTTCTGAGGGTGAGTAGAATTACACACCAAAATGGATTAGAGACTTGAGCTTCCCAACAGCTGTCTTTACTTAGTTTTCTTTCCTATACGGAACCCAGCCTCAACCTTTAGTTCTGTTAAACAAATATTTAAAGAAAATCAGTGCAAGAGAATGCATAATACTTATCTGCTGGTGTGCAATATTATTAAGCTACCACATCTTACACTAAGCTTCAGGAACTCAAACTTTGTCTATCCATCCTTGTATGATTGAAAGACAGAAATACAACTAAGCTAATATTTACATGACTAGGTAACCAGATATGAAATCTAATGAATAATACCAAATCACATTTCTGCAAAAGTAACACAGTTGCTGGTGTTCAGTAGTTACCTTTCAATAGGCTTATTCCACCTGTCCTAACGTACTCTCTATTCCAATTCAAGAGAAGTAGTAAAATGTTATCCTCTGCATCTTAGCATATTGCCTAACTGCTATTCATGATTGATTGGTAAACTGAGAAAATCTTTGAGGCAGAAAATCAGTGAAGAAGTTGGGAAAACCAGAGTCCTGTCTTCTGCAGAAATTGGAGGGAAAGTAAGTTGCAAAATTAATGGGTTGTCTTCAAGCCCAAAAAGGAATATGTTGTGCTGCAGCAGAGTAGGGCCCTATGCGTGTACCTGCTCATTCACTTAACACACACTATGGAGCACTCAAGTTTACTTCCCGGCATTGTTCTTGGTAATGGGGAAACAGCAAGGAACAAAACAAAGTCCTGTCACTAGGGAGATTTCATTCTAGAGAAGAGAGAGAAAACAGTCATCTATTAACTATATATAGTATGTCAAATAGTGGTGATGCCATGGAGAAAGATAATGCAGGGTACGAGGAAAGAGCGTGCTAGACAGGAGGATTGGTTGAATTGCTATTTTACTTTTCATAGACTGATCTGGGAAGGCATCGATAAGATGAAATTTAAGTGAGCTATGGGTTTGTGCAGGAGAATGTTTTTTCTTTTTAAAGATTTTATTTATTTGAGAGAGAGAATGAGAGAGAATGAGAGCGAGAGCATGAGAGGGGGGAGGGTCAGAGGGAGAAGCAGACTCCCTGCTGGGCAGGGAGCCTGATGCTGGGATTCCAGGATTATGACCTGAGCTGAAGGCAGTCGCTTAACCCACTGAGCCCACCCAGGCGGCCCAAGAGAATGGTTTATAGTAAAAGGAGTAGCAAGGACAAGAACTGGAGGCTTTAGTGCTTTCATCCAACAGGAAGGAGGTCAATGCATGCAATTACCAGACAGCAAAGGGGAGAATGGCAGGGAAAGAGGTCGGAGAGGTGGTGGAGAGCCCAAATGAGGGAAGTCTTATTGCCTATTGCTGGGACTTCCGATTTTACTCGGGGAGAGCTAGGAGGCCACAGGAGGGTTTGGGCAGAAAAGTGACATGATCTGACAAATTGTTTTTCAGGGCTTGCTTTGCTGCTATGTTAAGCCTACACTGTAGAAGGGGGGTAGGGAAGATGCACAGAGGTTATTTCGGAGGCATTTTAATCACAGACAGGAGGAAAGATGACAGCCTGGACGAGGACAGTGAGAAACATCCATGCCCTGGGTGGGTGGTGAAGGAAGAGACCACATAGCTTGTTGATAAGGTAGATACTGGGGTGAAGAGGAAGTGAAACATGAAGGAAGAAAAGACCCCCCAGCATCAGGGGAGGGTAGTGAGTCCTTATGTAAGAGGTTTCCAAATGCAATAATTACCTATTAATTTAAAGCCTTCCTAATAAAAAGCCTATATTTCTGGGGCAAGTTCTCCTTCAGAAAGATCCATGAAATTATTACTTGGTGAGATATTGCTGGGGGAAAATGAATTTGAAGTGAATTTACAACAACTAAATGTATAACTATTTATTTACAACTGAATTTATAGCAGCAGTTCAATGTCTATAAACCTCGAGACTGCTTTAGGGAGTATTATTTGCATGATTTCAGTAATACGCAATCATAAGCAAAGGGTTTCACTAAAGGAACATTAAGATGATACTCATATAGGAAAGAAAATCAGTTTTTTACAGTTCCAGTTGAAATTGTGTGCAAGGAGGTAAAAGTAAAGTGTTTTTTTTAGAAAGCACCATAAATTCAAAATTGTTAGGAAATAAATCTGTGTCCTGACTACCTGAATGTTCAAATGTATGTTTTAAAGATTTGTTTTATTTTATCCTGTATATATGATAAGAAATGGCCAGAAATATTTTTTAAAAATTGATACACGCTGTGGAACCAGTCAGATATATTGATATCTTCCAAGATTAAGTGAGAGTCTGCCTTTTTTTTTTTTTTTTTTTTGCTTATTTAAAAAAGAATTTAAATAACTTGAAAACAATTCCAGTGATGCTGGAGGAAACTAAATTGACAAGGAAACTTAAAAATGAGGTCTATATAGAAGCCAACTAGACCATGTGTTGGGCTGGGTTAATAGAGGAAAAGATTATAGCCAGTTCAAGGCTAAGTTGACAGTTGTTCTTTTTTTTTTTTTTTTAAGGTTTTTATTTATTTGACAGAGAGAGACACAGCAAGAGAGGGAACACAAGCAGGGGGAGTGGGAGAGGGAGAAGCAGGCTTCCCGCCGCGCAGGGAGCCCGAGGTGGGCCTCGATCCCAGAATTCTGGGATCATGACCTGAGCCGAAGGCAGACGCCCAACGACTGAGCCACCCAGGCGCCCCAACAGCTGTTCTTTTTTTTTGCCAAGAAAAAGACGTTAGTAGAGATCACCAGTATCAACTTTAACTAAAACCAGGCAGGAGACAGAAAATTCCACATGTTAACAAAGGGTATTTGTTTCCTCTTGGCCATAAGAAATTAACTTGGGGAAGCAAAATGAATGACAAAAGCTAGGCAATGGCCTACAGAGGAAAGTTCAAGATACTGACAGTATATGGGACGAATACTGAAATTTCAACAAAAAGAGAGCCAGGGGTCACACTTATTTAAACCATTATTAGAACTTGAAAGTCAAAATAATTAGACAGGGGCAGTTTTAAAAGATGTTAATATGTACCTATGACTTGTTAGCTCAGGGACTAAAAACAAAACAAGTAATCAGTCAATCCAGACAACGTTCAACCTTCGATGACCATTATATGTTAAGCATGTTATAAACACGATCACATTTAGTTTTTAAGCAAATGCATTGCATTTTATTTCACTGTCAAGTTAGCAGAGACTCAAAGAAAATCCAAGAATTCATATGCATTTACACAGGGAATAGTGCCCAGTCCGGTGTTTGCGTACCAGGCTGTTGCCTCTAGCAGCATATAGTGCTTTTTGCTACGGGAAGCAACTTTTAATATTAGGATTTAATGACTATCTTTAGGACCAAAAGCTTTTAAGAAGGAATCAAATAAAGGCTTGTCTGCATTTCTGGCTTCACTCTCGATTCCCCCACCATCTTCTTTATCTGTCCATAGTTCTAGTTGATCCAGTTAAAAAAAATAAAAATACGGGCACCTGGGTGGCTCAGTTGGTTAAGCGACTGCCTTCGGCTCAGGTCATGATCCTGGAGTCCCGGGATCGAGTCCCGCATCGGGCTCCCTGCTCGGCAGGGAGTCTGCTTCTCCCTCTGACCCTCCTCCCTCTCATGCTTTCTGTCTCTCATTCTCTCTGTCTCAAATAAATAAATAAAATCTTTAAAAAAAAAAATACTACTTGCAGTAAAATACAGACTGAAATATGGCCAACAGAAGAAGAGTAAAATGATAGATCAGAGTAATGATGGAGGCAAGATGTGTAAAATGATTATATGACAATCTAGGATAAAAGAAACAGTTAAGTACAACAGTCAACATGGAGCTTCCTAGTAAACACAATTAAAAGGGAAATGCACTATGGTACATGTCTAATTAATTACCTAAAAAAAGACTAATGCAAGATCATTAAGGCTCTATTCTCTAAGAAGAATTTGGAAAATGAAGAAAATTTTCATGTAATGACAACAATTTAATAAATATGCAATATTGATACATCAAACAAAAAATAATGCTTTCTTTGGGATGCCATTTTTAAAAAAAAATAAATAGAACATAGGTTCACAGATAAGCTCACTGGGAGATGCCTTCCTTCTGAACATGTAACTTGTCAACAGAAGAAAATTGTCAGGTGCTAAATTGCTAACCCTGTGTAGAATGTCTTCTGAGAATTGCTGGAACATGTTCTCAGATTTTATGGCTTAGGTTTTAAACGTAATATTCCTTTTGATGAGCTTCACATTCTAGCTCCTTATACTTCAGGTATATTTGATTTGGGCATAGAAGTAATAGATTTTTATACATATTTTTTTTTCCACATGCATATCTTAGAGCTTTATTCCTACAAAGTTTCCTTGATCTGTTTTTCTACTGAAGTAAATAAGCAACTACAACTAAATTCTAGTAATCAACAGGGGCACCTGGTGGCTCAGTCGGTTAAGCGTCTGCCTTCGGCTCAGGTCATGATCCCAGGATCCTGGGATCGAGCCCCGCATCCGGCTCCCGGCTCAGCGGGGAGCCTGCTTCTCCCTCTCCCTCTGCCTCTGCCCCTCCCCGTGCTCCATGCTTGCTCTCTCTCTGTCAAATAAATAAATAAAATCTTAAAAAAAAATAGTTGTAAACACATTGGGTCAAATTTGGTGAAAATTAGGAAGTCTGCGAAAAAGAAAAATAAATGAGTTTGTACATATCTCAATCATACTATTTTATTTGAGTCAGTGTAGGACAAAGACCTAGCATCTGAAAATACGAAGAGGTTATAGCTGAGACCTGAATTTGGTGTTCTGACTAGGAGTGGAAGCAATCACTTCATGTCTCTTACTCATAATCTCAACACATATGGGACTGTTGGTGGCACAAACTTGGATAGTTTTAGTCAAATTTGTATCACTCTTTGAAGTCATTCGTTATCTATTGACCTTGGGTCCTAGAGTAACTGCAGACTGTAAGGAGGTTTCCAGCCAAAGTAAAACCCACACATTTGAGGCTTTTTGCCAGTTCCTTTGAATGCAAAAGTTGAAGTTTGCTCCACAGGAAAAGCAAGATTAGTTACAGTTAGCAGTTTTTACCTGCAGTGACTACCACAGTGAATAACTTATTTCTCAGAGTGCACCTCTGTACTGTTCAAGTAAAAACAGACTTTTGCCAGTCATTTTGAATACCTAGCTTCTCCATAGGACAGTAATAGATTTCTTCCATATTGTTTAATCTCGTCTCAATGAAATAATTTATTATAGAAATTATAGACCTATTCACAGTTCTTTGAGAAAAATACCACCCAAATACACTGTGAGGAAGAAAGAAAATTTTGGAGAAGAAACAAAATAATTTTGCTTACAGAAAAACAAAGTTTTAACTGAGCACTGGTTTATGTTTCAACATTATTTTTAAATGGTCATGGTGTTGAAATAACACCATTTGTTAACCAGCCATCAGAGGAAAAAGAAAAAAAAGGTATGATTCAACTGCCCTGTTTAAAATTCAAAAAGTTTATTAGGACTAATAAAACTTGTCTCTAAATTGATATATGTAAGCTAATTAAAAAGTATTTGTAAAAATGGCATTGCTCACAGGAATGGGCACTATTATCACGATACTGAAAGATAAAATGAGAATACAGAAGCAAGGGACTATTCCACTGTCATATATATATACATGATAGGTAACCCAAGAGGGAGGACACACGACACTTAAAGCTTGGTCTCAGCTTGTGCTTATGGGGAATCCAAGCTAGACATTCATATTTTTAGCTCCCATGGCCTTCAGTTCTCTTCTAAATAATCAGTTCCGAAAAGGCAGTTCAACCCTGTGTTCTGAAAATGTCACATGGTTCTTGGCTTGTTTATGCACATGTTTATTTGAGGTAAATGTAATCTTTTACTTTGTATCCATCTTCATCCATTTAGAAACTCACATGGGCATTAAGTCCTTTTGGGGGAACAAGTTGATAAATAGATAACATTAAAAATACCAATTTACCAACAATAAATCTCTCTTTGCACCTTTACTTAACTGGAATCTCAATTATTCTTCAGGACAGATATTTGGTCACTTAAAACTTACATTTACGTCATCATTTTATTAAAAAATGGTAGAAGTTTCTAGAATATATTTTAAGAGATCTTTTTTAAATGTTTTTGATGGAATAGAGTTGACATAGAAAATTTCATGCACAAAATTTATTGTAGAATTCTTCCCATTATGTATTTGCAATGTGCATAATTTTATGCCCAGCAATTCCATTTCAGAGTATTTTATAGAAATTGTTTCCAAAGTGTATGAAAATTCATGTATAAAATGTTCATTGCAGCATTATTTATATGATGGAAAGATCTCCAAGATGTATTTTCTAGTGAAAGATCAGGAAACAGAATATTGCAACAGAAACTGAACCAAATTATATAAAATAAGAATCTACTATATAATTAAATACTTACACACCCATATCATACATAAACACACATGTGTTTTGTTATGGAAAGGTTTAGGTAAAATTCACACTGATTTATTAAAATTAGTTGTTTTTTTTTTATTAGGAGGATGGGATTTGGAGTCTGGTAAGAGGAAATTTTATTACTTATTTTACATGCTTATGTATTGCTTGAATGCTTTTTTACAAAGAGAGAATATTCTTGTGGCATTTATTTTTTTAAAGAACTTAAAATATATAGGTATGGAAAAAAATAGAAAATTACCTTAAAAGAAAAAGAAAGTAACCATATTTTATTATCCATATCAAATATTGCTACACCTCAAAGCCTTCCTCTTCTTCCTCTAAATGCTTCTGTATTTGAGTCTGTCTCATTCTTACAGTACTTATTCAACTCAATAATATTAAAGCTCTACTGAGATTCAGTTATGAAGAATATATTATGTCTAAACTCAAGGAATTCACAGCTAAGAAAAGGAAAGAAAGGCATTAATAAGGCAATGACCAGATGGCTAAAATATGGCAAGTATGAACAACACATACTGGGCCTTGTTGGGGCAGAATTCCAAGATGGCCCCCAAGACACACAGCTGGTTTGTTATGGACTTTGGCCTTTAGAAAGCACAGGAAGGACACTGGGAGACTGAAAGGAAAGGTGCAGGTATTTCTTCCTCATTTCCTCTCTGCTTGGTCACCCTGCTATTGAGCAAATGCTATGTGCCTGATGCTATCCTAAGCATATTACAGTTTTTACCTAATTTGAGGTAAACAAAGAAACAAAACCCTGCCTTTGAAGTAGAAATTATTAACCCCAATTTAAAAAAATGATATAGATAAATTGCTATAGTTCACAAAGGAAAAGTGGTGAAGCCAGAATTCTAATGCAGGTAACCTGACTCCAGAGGCCAAACCCTAATCACTATCATATACCATAACTGTCTTGGATAACCTGATTCTATCACTCCAGGGAGGAAACATAACAAATTTTACTCTTGAGTATATGCATTAGGGTTTCTTGAAAAAAATAAATGGCTCCACATTAATATTCTTTTTTTTTTTTTTTTTTTTACCCACACTAGATGGTTTTTTGGCACTTGTCATGGAAAGAAAGGGACGATCTTTATTAGGTCTATTTTATAATTTTACCGACTGTTGCAATACAACATGGAAATTGGTTGAGGGCTCTATTTCTCTCTAGTTCCAACTTATCCCTTCTTCAATGGTATACATTTGGGTCCTAACATCTAACATGATACTGAAAAGTAGTCCGTGATGAGTAATCTGACTAGAATTCCTTATGATCTAACTATATCTAGAGCCATCTCATAGATTCATCAAACACATATTGCCTTCTCTAATATATTGCCATTGTGACTTAAAAGTTTCTAGTTTAAGATAAAAACAGCAATGATACTGTAGAACGTGGTTCTAGGTTCAAGCTCCCTATCTTCAAGATTTATAGATAGCTTACAGCAAGATTACACATGGTTATCTTCCCTTTCATTGATGTTATTTTATAATTTGTGTTATCATTGATGTTAATTTTTAAAATACTATGCTATAGTAATTGAAATTAGGATAGATCTTTGAAACTGTATCCAAATGTGGTTTGGATGCGTTTCAAAGCCCGTTAAGTTATCCAAAAATGCCAAAAGTATGAATTACCTTGCTATGGGCCAATGGCTGGTTTAAAAAAAAAAAAAAAAAAAGCCATCTCTATAAGTAAGCTATAGTTTTCTCGTTGTCCAGAGGCTAGTTCTCATGATATCAGAACTAAGAATTATTTATTTAATTTAGGAACCTCCCCTGTACCATCTAGCTTGCCAGATGGTGGAAATAAAAGGAAGTATCACATCAGAAAATCTCTAGTCTACCGGAATGTAGACAACTGGGCATATTATTTGAGTACAGTTGAGATTATATAAACAGACAGAATAAGCATGCTCTGGGAAGCTACGGGATGAATATCGAATGAAGAAAAACTGACACACATGAAGGAAAGAGGAGTTTTACGGGAAAAGAAAGAAGTTCGTGTTTTAGGCAAAGGAACAGTCTATGAAGACCCAGAGTTGAGTAAGAGCATGTGATCCTTCTGTGCTACAGTATAGATCTCCTTATGACAGGACTGTGGATCCTAAATTGAGATATGGCAGGTGAAGCAAATAGGATAAAGTTGGAGTAGGAAGAACCTTGTATTAAGCGGTTTGCTCTTTATTCTGGAAGCACCTGGGAAACTTTGGTAAGCATTACGCAGTAAAATAACATAATTATATATATTGTTATATAATTGTAACACAGAATTCTTTTTTTTTTTAAAGATTTTATTTATTTATTTGAGAGAGAGAGAATGAGAGACAGAGAGCATGAGAGGGAGGAGGGTCAGAGGGAGAAGCAGACTCCTGCCGAGCAGGGAGCCCGATGCGGGACTCAATCCCGGGACTCCAGGATCATGACCTGAGCCGAAGGCAGTCGCTTAACCAACTGAGCCACCCAGGCGCCCAACACAGAATTCTTTTATAAGAGAACCCTTACGCTGACAACTTGCAACTCATGCACACCACTTCATGAAACCGAAGGAAACTTCCTGAACCTGATAAAGGGAGCCTTAGAAAAACATCATACTTTATGGTGAAAGATGGAAAGCTTCCCCCCCTCCCTAAGATTAGAAATGGAACAAGGGATGCTCACTTTCATCATTTTTATTCAACACAGTACTGGAGGTTCTGGCCAGGACAGTTAGGCAAGAAGAAAATATAAAAGATATCCAGATTGTAAAGGAAGAAGTAAAATTTCTTTTCTAATTGCAGAAAACATGATCTCCTATACAGAATTTACTAAGCATCATCAATAACAATAAGCTATTAGAGCTAATAAATGAGTTCAGCAAAGTTGCAGGATATAAGATCAATACGCAAAAATCAACTGTATTTTAATATATTAGCAATGACTAATCCAAAAGTGAAATTAAGGAAATGATTTCATTTATAATAGCATCAAAAATATTAAAATGCTTAGGAATATCTTTATCAAAAGAATATATTTAATAGATGCCATATTTGTATGCTAAAACCTATAAAACATCATTAAAAGAAATAAAAGAAGTCTTATATAAATGGAAAGCTATCTCATGTTCTTAGATTGGAAGATTTAATATTGTTAAGATGGCAATAATTCACAAATTGATCAAATAATTCATTGCAACCCTTATCCAAATCTCAGCTGCAATTTTTACAGAAGTTGATAAACTCTTCCTAAAATTCATATGAAAGTGCAAAGGACTCAGAATAACCAACAACCTGGGAAAAGAATAACAAATTTGTAGGACTCACACTTCCCAATATCAAAACTTACTTCAAAGAGTAATCAAGACTGTAGTACTAGCTTAACAATGGACATCTAGATCAATGGAGTAGAATTGGAACCAGAAATAAACCCATACATTTAATGGAAATTTATTTTTGATAAGGACATCAAAACAATTAAATGGGAAAAGCATAGTCTTTTCAATAGTGCAGCGACTATTGGATATCTATATGCAAAACAATAAAGCTGTAACCTAATACCATATACAAAAACCCAAAACGGATCAAAAACCTAAATGTAGGAGCTACAATTATTAAACTCTTAGAACAAAACATGGGAGTAAACTTTCATGATCTTGGATTTGGCAATGGTTTCTTAGATAGGACACTATAAATAAAATCAACAAAATAAAAAAAAATAACTGAATATCATCAAAATTTAAAATTTTGTTGCTTCAAACAATACTATTAAGAAAGTGAAAAGACTACTCGTAGAATAGGAGAAAATAGTTTAAAACCATATGTGTGGCAATGGTCTATTATCTAAAATATATAATGAATGCCTACAACTCAATAAAAAGACAAATAATACAATTAAAATAAGCAGATAATTTGAATAGACATTTCTCAAAAGAAGATACACAAATGGTCTATAAGCACAAGGAAAGATGCTCACCATCTTTAGTCATTACAGAAATGTAAATCAAAACCATAATGAGATCTTACCTACTAGGATGGCTATAATTGAAAAGATGGATAATACCAAGTGTTGGTGAAGATGCAGAGAAATTGGAGCCATCATATTTGGCAGTGAGAAAGTAAAATGGTACAGCTGCTTTTGAAAATAGTCCAGCAGAGGTGGCTCAGTTAGTTAAGTGTCTAATTCTTGATCTCAGCTCAGGTCTTAATCTCAGGATCATGAGTTCAAGCCCTGCACTGGGCTCCACCTTGAACATGGAGCCTACTTAAAAAAAAAAGAAAGAAAGAAAAAACAGGCAGTTCCTCAAAAGGTTAAACATAGAATTACCATATGTTTTAGCAATTCCACACCCAAATACATATCCAAGAGAATTGAAAACATATGTTTTCCTAAAAGCTTAAACATGAATGTTCATAGCAGTATTATTCATAGTAGTCAAAAAAAGGAAACAACTCAGATGTCCATAACTGATGAATGGATAAACAAAAGGTGATCTATTGATACACAGGGATACTGTTCAGCCATAAAAAGGAATAAATTACTGATATATGCTACAACATGAATGAACTTTGAAAACACTATGCTAAGTGAAAGAAGCCAGACATAAAATGCTATATATTGTATTAGATTTATATGAAATATCCAGAATGGGAAAAATCCATAAAAACATAAAGTAGATATCAATTGCCAAGAACTAGGGGGATAGGGGAATAAGAAGTGACTGCTAAGGGGTTCAGGATTTCTTTTCAGGGTGATAATATTCTGGAATTAGATAGTGATAATTGTTGTACAGTCTTGTAAATATATCAAAATCCATTGAATTTATACTTTAAAGGGGTTAATTTTATGGTAATGGAATTACATCTTATATAAAAATCATATGCTATGCAAATTACATAGCAATAAGATTCATTTGTAAATGAAAGTACATGCTGATGTATATAGTAGGTGTTCAGTAAATATTTGGTGAAAAATGAATTCATCATAATGGATTAATAGAAATTACTATTAGAAAATTATAATACAGGGGCACCTGGGTGGCTCAGTCGTTAAGCGTCTGCCTTCAGCCCAGGTCATAGTCCCAGGGTCCTGGGATCGAGCCCCGCATCGGGCTCCCTGCTCAGCTGGAGGCCTGCTTCTCCCTCTCCCACTCCCCCTGCTTGTGTTCTCTCTCTCGCTGTGTCTTTCTCTGTCAAATAAATAAATAAAATCTTTAGACTTGGGCGGAGCAAGATGGCGGAGGAGTAGGAGACCTGGATTTCGTCTCCTCTCAGGAATTCAGCTGGATAGGGATCAAACCATTCTGAACACCTACAAACTCAACAGGAGATCGAAGAAAAGAAGAGCAACAACTCTCTGAACAGAAAAGCGACCACTTTCTGGAAGGTAGGACGT
>NC_138369.1:93083911-93126152 GCF_054177405.1 Leptonychotes weddellii | reverse complement strand
GTGGGGATGGGTTAGCCTGGTGATGGGTATTAAGGAGGGCACGTTATTGCTTGGAGCACTGGGTGTTATACAAAAACAATGAATCATGGAACACTACATCAAAAACTAATGATGTACTGTATGGTGACTAACATAACATAATAAAAATAAAATTAAAAAAAAAAAGTTCTTCACAATGTCACAACCAAGTTAACATTAGGTCTAGTATCAACATTCATTCATTTATTTATTTACTGATGAACATACATGGGTCATCTAATATATTCCAGGCATTCTACTAGCTACTAATGATATAAAAATGATTAACAAGAAGACCATAATGGATGCTTGTTTCATTAATTAACTAATTAGACTCTGAGGACATTGAAATAAATAGAAATACTGACTCAACTAAGTAACATCTTGGTTATCAAAAATAACAGATGTGATAAAATAGGTAGACAATACACTTGAGTAACACATAAATCAAGGATAGTATATCTTCAAATGTTTATTAGCAAAAAGAGTGAAAATATGAGACATAATATTGCACATCCAAAAAGAAAAAAGAGTTCCTGAGTTGAAAGACAACAAACTTCTATAGGTAATGTTTTCAACTGACAAAGAATCTACTCAATAAATCCATAAGAGAAGTTCCTTTATCAAGAGAAAAATTTAAAAGAGGCTTCAAATTAACTAATTTCTGCATTAGACTACATAATCTAAGTCAAAGTGCAGAAACTGTAAGTGTAATTAAAATAATAATTAGATTACTATCTAAAGGAAAGCAGGTAAAGCCCCTTCCGGAGAACTGGTGTGACTCACAAGAGAAACTGATTACGTAACATACGTGATTCACTTTCATTCCAAGCAACTGAGAGCAGAATCAACAAGCATTTGCAGCCTCCCCACTAAATGGCATATTCATCAATATCCCATTTGTATATTCAGGTCACCCAAGACCTCTACATTTAATTGTAAAATGTCTCATTTAGACTGTTGATTTATTCCAAACTCTAACCTTCTGGCACAGAATCCCTATAGGGAGCAGAGCAGCTATCCTGGGTCCAACAGGTTTACTACTGTACATAAGCTTTTCACATGTTCTACTTGCTTGGGCATTTTGTTTCATTTGGCAACATGGTCTCTTTCCAAATCACTCTGTTGCTGATGAGACATAGTCAGAACTGCTAAAGGCATAGAAGTGACAGCTGAGAGTGAGGAAGGACTCTGAAAAAACACCAAACAGAAAATCACAGTTGTCCAGGGCAAATTTGCCTGTGTCTTTCAGAAATCCCCTGGGGCAATGCTGGATTGCGGCACTTTGCTTGAAGTTCATAAGGAGCAGTGTGAGTCATCAAATGTCAACCTATGTTCAAATATTCCTTTTTGACAAAGACTTGGGAATATTTAATAAATGAATTTAAACTGGAAAGCTTTGTCATTTAAAGGAAGGGCCAAGCTTTACTCTCAAAAAATAACTTGGTTGAAACCCTCATTTCCTTTTGAAACTGGTATTGACCTTTCACCAAAAGATGCCTCACCAAGTGCTTGAGATAGTTTACATCTATCAGAAGCTAAAAACACCTTTTGATGAAATCTACAGTGCCCTGGGCTCAGACATTATACTCAACATATGAAAAAAATTTTAAATGAATTTCTCATTCTAATGTACTTAATAGAAATGATAGCAGGTAACACTTACTAAGCACTTATATGTCAAGCACCGTGTTGATTTCCTTACAGAGATCATCTGATTGAATCCCTCAACAATCCTAAGAAGTAGAAATTATTATAATCTCCAAAGTACAAGCATTTGAATACTTTCATTGGCTAGCCCACATCCTACTGTAGACAAATGTCAGAGCTGCATTTGAATTCTGACCAGTTGACTCTAGAGACAGTGGAAATCTCTGATTCAGGTCAATTTCTTTGTCATTAGATCAGGTGTGAGAATGTTCCCCCCGAAAACATTTGTTTTTTAAAAAATGTTATTGTGCTCTCTCTTAAACCTAAATCTACTAAAAAGATGTATTTCTGTGGTTTCAAAGTGAAGTCAAAATTCTTGATAAAAACTGCACAGGGAATCAAAAAGCTACAAGAGAGAAATTAAGAATTTTAAGGTATGAATTATTTAACAGAAATCAGTCAACAATGTGTGTTTTCATCAATTTCATGAATACTGTCACCAAACCTATAAAATTCTATAAATCTAATTAAACTGCTTCATTGAATAAAAGATATATTAAAACAAACTTGCTAATGGGTGGAATGAAGAGTCTAAGTTAGGAAGTGTATGAATGAAAACAGTATTAATTGAACTTTACCCAAGTAAAGTGAAGATGAAGACTTTCAGACCAATTACTGGAAAAAAATACTTTCAGATTTATTACTTTCAAATGAATTAATACATATGTATGGCTATCAATCATATAGTTACTATTTTAATAAGATAGTTTAAAGTAAAGAGCTTATGTTTTGAAGTTCTGCCTCAAAAAGAAAGATTCAGTCATAATTATATATCAATTTGTTTACAAAAATAGGTTAAAGCTCTGAGAGACAGTTTAACCTCTTAGATGCCTTGCAATCTAATTTCTTCTGCAATTTTGCTTAGCAAATTCATATGCACAGAGATCGAAAGATATGTCCAATTCAGATCAAATGATCATATATTCCCTAAGTAGTGGAACCTTAGCAGTGGAATTTATGTGAGTTCTAATTCAGAAAATATTTTGACCTCTTTGTGTAACTGACTGGTCTGTGATTATGAGTCTGAATGTCATAGCCTGAGTAGGAGAGGTCAGAGAAAGGACCCAAGTGATCTAAGCATTATGTGATTATTTGAATGCTAAGGAAAATTTCAATGAATGTAATAGCAGCAAATTGCACACTGATGATTCAGGCTCCTGTTTAGTTTGGTATTTTCAGGAAAATACAGTTACCTTAGCAACTAACATATCACATGGAGCATGCTGTGGCATGCAGAACATCTCCAAATCAAAAGTATGTCCCTCTGGAAGATATTGTACCAGGAAATAGGAAGACAAATAAACCAACCTCTTCACGTAATAAATTATTGATCTCCTTGACAGTTAGAAGATAATTTATATTTAAATCAGTTTTTCTTTGCTACAATCCTACCAAAATGGCAATGTGTATATCCCATGGATGAAGAAAAATACATAAATTGTATCACTTAAGTGCAATCTTCAATTGAATCAAGTTCTGAACATTACAGTGACTGAGTTATAAACCTATACACCCAAATAATCTTGGGAGGGAAGTGTCATAGTTACAGGTAAGATACTTTTAAAAGTTTAAATTACAAGTTATTATCATTAAGCGCCAAGAAGGAGAAGTACTTTTACCCTGGTGGCAGTAACTCCAAAGTTGACATAATTACAGTGTGGGAATTTAAAACTATACCTCTACAAGTCTCAAACAACCTGTCTGAATAGGAAATATGCAATTAAACTGATTGATATCTGCATTGTTATAGAGACCCAAGTCTTAACTAATTCAAAGAAAAATAAGTGTCGTGGTTTCTTTCAATCGTGTATGTGTACACTGCAGAAGAAACAAGTATCTCCTGCCTGCCTCCCAAGAGCTCAGACTTTTTAGTAACAAGATAGAAAAGGTGCCTGCTTTTGCAGAGTTGATGTTCTAGTTGGGAGAGACCCACGATAAAGGGTAAATTATATTGTGCTAACTTCCATGAAGAACATGAAACAGGCCTTCTCTTCCTTTACATCTTTCTTTCTCTTCCCTTCCTGGGCATGTCAGTCCTAAAGCTATTAGATGGGACAGAGTGAGGAGGGGGCGGTGGTGGGGAGGGTGGTCTAGCCACCTGGTGCAGATTACTAGGGCCTGAGCGGAGTGAGAACATCTGCAGCAATGGGGCAGGATGGAGGAGACTAGAGATTGACTATGTACAGGGATTCATCACATAAGAAAACACACTAAAAATAATGGAAGTCAGATTTCTAGCTGTTGGAAAGGGAGTTTTAAATTCAGAAATGGGAAAACTAGAATAAATTCTAATCAGATTGGATTGGAAAAGTTAAAACTCTTAGTATATGTGCAGAAAAATACAGAAATAAACACATATGTATAAATACATATATTTAAAATATATAACAGATATTTATCATGTAAATAGTACATATATATAAATATATAATTATATATATATATATATATATATATATATATATATATATATATACACACACACACTATATATATATATTCCATGTATTTTTTCTGAGAGGGCTCAAGCACCAAATTCCAATAGCAATGAGCATACCTAGAGCCCAGAAATACTATTTTCCACTGAAAGGAATGGGGGAAAATAAGTCTGACAAGGAAATGATACCTACAGTTTCAAAGTACCTCCTCACAAAATGCTTACAAACTACAAAGGGAAGTGAGTGTCTTTATAGTGGAGAAGCCTGGCAGACACCACCTTAATCAAGTGATCCAAGTGAACAACACTGGTAAAGGGCAGAATCAAATACGTGCACCACCTGGGAGGAAGCAGGGAGAGGGATACAGCATCATTTCTGTGGTATTTTTGTTAGTGATGCACAACTGAATCTAATCATAGAGAAAGATCAGACAAATCCAAATTGGGGGAACTTCTACAAAGATAATTGGTCAGTAATATGGTCAGGAAAGTCAAGGAAAGACTGAGGGACTCTTCCAGTTTGAAGCAACTAAGGACAACCAACTGCAACGTGACTTTGAAGTGGATCCTTCCATTATAAAGGATAGTATTGGGACAATGTGAATAAAGCAAAACAATGAAATGGCAGTAGTGTATTCATGTTAATTTTCTGACTTTGCCAGTTGCATTCCAGCTGTATAGGAGAATGTCCATGTTTGCCTACTAAAAGAGTAGAGAGTGACTGGGCCGTGATGTCAGCATCTTACTCTCCAATGGCTTAGGGAAAAATTTCTTTGTATCATACTTCCACCTTTTCTCTTCAAATAAACAATATGCATAAAGGTAATATGGCAGATGGTGACTGCACATGAGCAACTCCTTTCAATTTGTGTTGTCTGGAAAATATTCTCTGAAGAGGTGGCATTTCAAGCTGAGGACTGAAAAAATCAGAGTCGGTCATTCAAAGATCTGCTTGAAGAGCCTTCCAGGCTGAGGGAACAGCTGGTGGTGAGGCCCCAGGCGTGAAGGAATTTAGTGAGTTCCAAGGATAGAAAAATAAGAGTGTCCAGTATAGCTGGGGCCTAGTGAAAAGGGAGGAGATGGAAGGTACGTGGATAGGCTCTTGGGAAGGGCCTTGTCAGTGTCAAGAAGTTTGGAACTTTATTTGAGGTGCCAAGGAAAACCACTGAAGGATTTTTGCAAGAATGTAGTATGAGCTCATTCATATTTTTAAAAACCACTCAGCAGAAAAAGGAGACCAATGTTAACATGAAGAGATAAATTAAAGGGCTATATGCACTATGAGTAAAAAAAGAAGAAAGGAAGTGTATATTTTGGAAGTAAAATTCACAGGATTTATCACCATCATTATTGAATGAGGATGTTGAGAAAATGAAGAGTAAAAGGAGCAGTTATTCCTTATTTAGAGCTTACTATGAGCCAGGCAGCTTCTAATCACTTCACAAACATTTATTTACTCATTTAAGCCCTCATAACAATACAATGAGACAAGTATATGGGCTAGTCCCATCTAGAGATACTGAGGTGTGAAGATGCTAAGTGACAAGACCAAAGTCACACAGACTGTAGGCGACAGAGCTGTGACTTGGATCCATAACTTCATACTTAAATATATGGTATATATGGTTTTCTCTCTAAATCAACTTTTTGAACTATAATGTACATATAATACACCACCTATAAATGTATAGTTCAATGATTTTTGACAAACATATATAATTGTGTAAGTATTACCACAATCAAGATACAGAATATTTCCACCACCTAAGAGTTTCCACTGTAACCTTTTAATTTCCCCTCAACCCCATACCTGATACCTGATTCCCTAGCTCCAGGCAACTATTACTCTGCTCTCTGTCCCTATCATTTTGTCCATTCTAGGATTTTATTTAAGTGGATTCAGACAAGTATGTACTCTTTATGTCTAGCTTCTTCACTTAGCTTAAATATTTTTAAGTTTCCATGATACTGTTATGTGGATTGGGAGTTTATTTTTCATTGCAGAATACTATTCCATTATAGACAGAGAACACCATTTGCAATCCATTCACTAGTTGATGGGCATGGCTTTTTCCAGTGTTTGGCTATTTCAAATAAAGATTCCAGGAACATTTGTGTACAAGTCTTGTTATAAAATGTTTTGAAATTTCTTTTAAAAAATCTAGGAATTGATTTCCTAGGTAATATGTTTCACTTCATGAGGAACTGGCAAACAGTATTCCAAAGTGGTTGTATCTTTTGATATCCCCATTCAATAACATATGGGAGTAGCACTTGCTCACTGTTGCCTTGCCAACCTTTAGTATTGTCAGTCTTTTCAAACTTTAGCCATCCTAATGTGTGTGTAATTTGATTTTTGTGACAATTAATAATGTCATTCATATACCATCTTTTATAAGTGTCTGTTCATTTTTCCCCATTTAAAAATTGTTCTTTTTTTGCCTTCCTATTACAAGTTCTTTGTCAGATATAAATATATATAGTGGATATTTTCTCCCCATCCATGTATTGCCTTTCATGTTCTAATGATGTTTTTTGAGGTTTTTAATTTTGGTAAAGTTCAATTAATATTGTTTTCTATAGCTAGTGCTTTTGTCCTAAAAATTTTGCTTACTTCGAGGATTCAAACATATTCTATGTTTTCTCTTTAGAAGTTACACAGTGTTAGCTTCTATTCAGATCTATGATCTATTTCTAATTAATTCTGTGTATGGTATGAAGTAATGACTGAGATTATTTTTTCTGATATGGAAATCTAGTTGTTCTGGTACCATTTTTGAAAAGACTATCTTTTCCCTGTTATGTTGACATCTTAGTAAAAAATGAATTGGTCAGATTTGTGTGAGTCTATTTATAGACTCCATATGCTGTTCCATTGTTTACCATGTCTATTCTAATTGTATACTGTCTTGTTTATTGCAGTTATGCAATAAGCCATGAAATCAGGCAATGTAGGTCTTCAATTTTGTTCTTGTTCTTATTTTTTAAAATGGATTTTATTGTGTACTATAGTTTTAGATTACAGAAAAACTGAAAAAGGCAGTACAGAGAGTTCCCATATATTCTGCACCTAGTTTTCTCTATTATTAACACTTATGTTTGCATAGTACATATGCCACAATTATTGAACCAATATTGATACACTATTATTAGCAAGTCCATCCTTTATCCTTTACCTGATAGTTCTTACTTAATGTTTCTTTAACCTAATGTTTTTTTTTTTTTTCTGTTCCAAGATGCCACATTATATTTACTTGTCATGTCCCCTTATATACCACTTGACTGTAACAGTTTCTTAGACTTCTATTTTTAATGACCTTAATAATTTCATGGAGTATTAATTAAAATTTTTGCAGGATACTCTTGTATTGGAATCTGTCTGAGCTTTTATTTCCTCATGCGTAGAATGGAGTTATGGGTTTGAGGAAGGAAGACCGCAGAGGTGAAGGGACATTTTCATCACATTAGATCAAGGGTATATAGTAACAACATAATTTATCACCATTGATAGTGACCTTGATCACCTTGTTGAAGTAATTTTTGTTAAGTCCCACCACCATAAAAATATTTCTTTTCCCCCACTGCCATATTGTATTCTTTGGAAGTAAGTCATTATATGTAGCCCACAGTTAAGGAGTGGGGAGTTATGCTACCTCCTTGAGGACAGAGTATCTACATAAATTATTTGGAATTGTTCTGCAAGAGAGCTTTTTCTCTTGTCCTTCATTATTCATTTATTCATTTATATTAGGATGAACTTATAAATACTTATTTTATACTTTAGGTTATAATCCAATACCACACTATTTACTTTGTTGCTCAATTTTTCCAGCTTTGTCTGTTGGGAGCTCTTTCTATTGGCTCCTATGTCATTCTGACAAACACCCATTGATGTAGAGTTGGTTTTATTTTTTTGGTTTTTGATGTTTTCTTTCTTTTTCTTTTTTCCTTTTTTATTTTGTACTTTTTACATTTTGGCCCTATAAGATGCTCCAGGCTCATCTAGTATATACCCTGCCCTGGTTCAAGAACTAACATTTATCCAAGGAACTCTGGTTCTTTTTACTAAGGAATGCTTAGTAACCAATTAGAAATTAGAAATCAATATTTAGATATAAGGTGTGCTCTGTTCTTTTTCAAAATTATCTTGGGTTTTTTTTAGATTCTTTGCATCTGTGTAGAAAAACCCACTTGTATTTTGATCGGGATCAGACCAAATACCTCCTAGGTTATAGCTTGAGCACTGGATAAATAATTGTACCTTTTTCTCAAACTGGAAAATCTAGAAGATAATTAGATGTGGATGAGGAAATAAAAAATTCTATTTTGGACATATTAAATTTGACATTCAAATGTTCTTATCAAGTCTCCATACACCCTCCCAGTTCTCAGGACCAGAAGACTATTACTTTAAGTCTTTATTTATTTGAGAGAGAGAGAGAGTGAGAGAGCATGCACAAGCAGGAGGAGGGGCAGAGGGAGAAAGAGAGGTAGAGGGGAAGCAGACCCCCTGCTGAGTGCAGAGCCTGACAGAGGGCTGGATCTCATGACCCTGAGATGGTTCATGACCTGAGCTGAAACCAAAGCTGAAACCAAGAGTCAGTCTCTTAACTGATTGAGCCACCCAGATGCCCCTCAGGACCAGATCATTAATGCTAGTTGTGAGATAACAAGGGCAACATGAGCATTAATTAGTCAATTAATTAATTAAACAATGGTTTAAAATCTTGGCTGGCAACATCCAATTCATTAGTTTATTCATTAATGATTTATGTGCTTCTTGACATAAAGGATTGTAAATTTGTAACTGCAGCTATTTCCACGTGGCTGGATAGAATCTCAGAAGAGGGAACAGACTCTAACATTTCTTAAGCACCTATCACATTTTAGATATTGTTCAGGTCTTTTGCATATATGTCAAGACTAACAACAACCTAAAAAATGTCTGTTATTCTTCCCAGTTAGCCAATGCGAAGATTGAATTTTGAGAGATTGGGTAATTTCTCAAAGTCACACAGCAGGAAAGGTGGTGCTGAGATCTAATTCATTACCCACTGAATTGGATTTAAAAAATTATCCATTATTTATTTGAAATTCAGACATAACTAGGCATCCTGCATTTTTATGTGCTAAATCTGGCAACCCTAATCTAGGACCATCTGGCTTCAAAGGTTGTGTTTTTTCTGTACCACGGTGTAAATACCATATATCAGGAGACACATGAGAATCTGGGAAATATTCTCCTCTATACTCTTGTACTTTAATTTACTGTAGTTCCATATATACATATATACATGAAAGTGACCTATAGTCCACACTGGAAAAGGTGTAATATAGGTCTGAAGATAAAAAGAACATTTTTGGTTTGGGTTTTTTTGGGTTTGGAGTTTTTGTTTTTGTTGTTGTTAGACAGCTACATAAGCCTTTAATAAAATTAACCTTTTGCTTCAATCAGCTGTCATCAAATTGGAAGTTTTTCCAACCCAATAATTCTATTACATGTTTAACCTGTCTTGTCACACTTAAAAATTCAATCTAAAATATCTGGGGGAAAAAAACACCATAATGTCTTGTTATATTTGATGTTCTCAAGCTCTAATTAAAAATACCAACGCAATAGGACTGCTGATGGGATTGTTCCCTCTCTGGAGGAACATCACCCTCTCAGTACACCAGAAGAATTAATTGGTGCCCTTGCAATCAACTCTCAAGGTAAATTTAAAGTCTTCATTAGGATCTTCAAGGTTTTATGTCATCTCTTCTCCTTTTAGCCTCATACTCTTTAAAATTATGATTTTTCTATCTAACATGTCCCTTGTTCTCTATTTCAGTATCTAAGTATACCCTTATTTCCTACATTGATATATTTATGTGCCTCCTAACTTTTGTAAATAGGAGAAATGATGTAACTTTTGAAAATTTACATAAATATTTTATAACCTTGGAGTATGAATGAGACTTTTTAAACAAGATAACAACGTCTAAAAAAGGAACTATAAAGGAGAATATCAATAGATTTTTTTATACAAAAATGTAGAATTTCTGTGTAATTAAAAACACAGTAACAAAATTAAGTCAAAAGCAAAATCGATAAAAAAAAATGTATATGGTAGCCAATAGTTCATTGGTTAATTTACTCAAACTATTCATTGATTAATTTATTCTTTAGTTTTATATTTTTAAAAACATACAGAATTGTATTATTTTTGCCAACATATTCAAAATTTTCTGTTCTTTTTATTGTTACTTGCATTCCAATCATTCCATCAGGTTTCATTTTCTCTTGTTATTGAGTTACATCTTGTACTAGCTGTTTCAGTGTCATGGATGGTGAATTCGCTTCGTCTTTATCTGCATTTCACTTTAACTCTGGAATGATACCCAACTGTGTAAAGATTCCAAGGTTCAAGCTAACTGTTCCTTCAGATGGATTCAGTCTTTTCTGAGATCTACTGATTTTTTTTTCCTTCAGCTTTGATGTACTACAGTTTCACTAGATGTCATTATATATGTGTCTATACTGATCAAAGTATTTTTTGTTATTTTTTTACAATTACAGAAAACAATAGTATGCTATCTTATATTTATATATTAATATGCAAGTATTGAAACCACAACATGTAGAGGTCAAAATATAGACACGCCTAAAATGGACCCAAATTCAGAAGTCATGTCATTTTGGGTTGAGAGTCAAGATTCTCTGAGAGCCACCACATGCAGAAACAGATGTAGGGTAACCAGTAGATGGAAGAGAAGTCGGGGCTTGGAAAAGCATTTTTTAGTCCCCTGGCTTGGACTCTGGACTTTCAAAGAACTCTTTTTATAGAGGAATTCCAATATCAGTAGCAGCAGTTCAGTGGCCTGGGGCACACTTAGAGACTGTTTCAGAAGAGGAGAATGTAGCTGAGCCAGAAAGAAAACCCGCAGTGAATTGTATGGAATTACCACCTGCCAGAAAGATCACAGGAGACAAAAATGCTTCCTGTGCTTGACTAGTCCCTCTGTCCTTGGATCAGGTGTCTTAGGGCCAGAGATTGCACAATGACTTTGGCGCGGTTGGGGGGCATGGTGGGAGCTTTGGGCTGGGATTATCTTGCTTCCTTTCATCAGAGTCAGCTGCTGACTTCCTCCATCCCCAGTGCTGCAGGACTTAACCCAAGTATTATGCCATTTTAGGGGAACCTGTGCTTATAGTTTGGGTTAAGCTTTCTAGTGGTCAAGGAGGTAACCAGAAGGGATTAGGACTAGAAGGAGATGAGCATCCTGGGGAAGGGGTAACAACTATCATTCGAGAAAGGTGAGAATTTACACAGTGCCAAATTTACCTAGATGAGCTTGAAGAGATGAGAGTAATAGAGTTTAATAGGATATCCTTCTGAAGGGAGAAAGTATACAGATGAGTCAAATGTCTTATGTGGGAATGTCACATTTACTAAGGGGAGAATATAGCAAGAATAATATTTTAATATGCCAAGCCATTGTGTTATTAATCATTAGCAGAGCCTGGTTCTTGCTCTTTTCAAGCCCCAATAATAAAAAGCCAGGCTTAGGTGACACCATCAGAGTTGCTTTTATAAGCTACAGAGTAGGGAGAAATAAGGATGTCATGTAAATTAAGTTTCCCTAAAACAGGAAGGAGGAAAGTTCCCGTGTGTGGAGGAGAAGATAAACTGGGAAGGATGGAGTGGGAAAGGAAGGGTAGGAGGAGAGGAAGAAAGGCAGGAAATCATATTCAAATGTCTGTTCCCTCAGAATACAGCTGAGGAGAATTTCCAAAGCAGAGATCCACGTGTCATCTTGCCTTTGGGACTTTGGGCCAAGAAGGCCTCTAGTGAGCCCTGGACTACAGCAAATGCCAAAAATTATGAGTGTGCAGGCAGAGAGAGGGCTGAGCTCAGGCCCCAGTTTCCTGTGGATGTGTGGAGCTTGCAAAAGATTCTTTGTTTGCCACATGCCCATGCAAGGTGAAGTGGAAGTGCCCAGAGGACTAGAGACCAAAAGAGGCAAATCCAGACAAGAAACAAGCAGGCACCAGGACCCTGTGACTGAATGGAGTGCAGAGTCCCAGGGGGCTTGATAGTGGATGTCAGCTGCTTGGAGGCCAGAAGGGAAGAAGTAACATTAGGGAGGGGTACAGGGAGGCTGTAGTAAGCACATATTTCTGACGCCTGGGTTCTTGCTGACCTGGAAGAGACTGCCCCTCCCAGGGCTAGCTGATTTCTAGAGATACTAAAGGGCTTGACTGCCCTGCAAGTGAGTCTTTCGTATGCACACCAACCAGTGCCAAATCTATGCCTCCACCCATCTCCTTTATGGAGCTCTCACATCCAGGTGACTGTCCCGACCCTAATCATCCTGGAGCCAGGTATCAAAGGCCGAGGGACAGCCCCTAGCACCCAGAGCCTGTTGAAATTACCCAAACTAGCCAGGCCTAAGCCTGCTTACCCTGCCCATTCCTTCACGTAGAAACCACAATTAAGCCACTTGCCGGCGCTTTTCCCTTGTTCCCTGTGCCTCATGGCTAAGCCGGGTGCTGCCCGGAGTGGCTCTTGGTGTGGTGTGGAGTGCCCCTCCTCTTGGGAATGGTGAGTAACAAACTATCTTTTCAATGACAATTGTCTCCTGATCTGTTGGCCTCACCTCGCCTAAATAATAATAAAACTTATATTTTAAAACAGAGGCATTACCCAAAAACCAGCGGAATAAGACAACACATCCTTAGGCCAGCCTGCAGCAGACCCCCTCCTCCTAGCTAGCATCATCCTCATTGTGCATTCTGACATTTGGGGGAAGGTTGAGGGGGAGGGGAGACTCTTTGAAGAGGCAGCAATGGTCTGATCTTTGAGTCGGCATAATACTGATCTAAAAATGACTTCTTAAACCAGGAGGAGTTTATCTGCCTTTAATTGGAAGTGTTTCACCTCCCCTGACTCACAGCAAACTCACATGGGCCAGTTGGTGGGCATATAGGTTCAACAGAAAGGGGAAGTCAATTGGAAAACATAATATGATAGTCTTGCATAGTTGAGTTGAATTTTCCACCCTAGTTTAGGATTCCAGTCTTTAATAATTTTTAAAAGAAAGAAATTCTGTCCCTTGGGATTAATATACAACTCTAAAATAACACATATCCACTGCAGATAATTTGGAATAATCATAATTCAAGCCAAAGAAAAACACTGTATTTCCTCTCCCATTGTTTTTGGGATGTGCCTCTGCATGTATTCACTTAGTGAGCAATGTTGTGCATAACACTCTAACATGGTTTTCATTAAACAATATTTAAATTCATTAATTCAAGACCATTAAGTGGTCTTACTATTCATTGTTTCATTTATGTAATCAGTCCCCTGCTGTTACTTATTTAAGTTGTTTCTATAATTTCCTATTCTAAATAATACGCTGATGGATATCAAAATACATTAAATGTTGTGTGCATCTTTATCATTTCTAATTAGATAAATTAATAAATAAATGAATAGAAATAGAGATAAATTAACTGAAATTAAATAACAGAATTCCCTTTTTAAGACCTTTTGATCTTAGGCACATTTTCTTGACTTTTTATTTATATTACACATTTTTTCCAGCTATACTAATTTGTATACCTACCACCAACAGTGTAAGAGAATTTCCATTTCTCCCTTCTCTAAAAAATGCAAGATTTACGGGCGCCTGGGTGGCTCAGTTGGTTAAGCGACTGCCTTCGGCTCAGGTCATGATCCTGGAGTCCCGGGATCGAGTCCCGCATCGGGCTCCCTGCTCAGCGGGGAGCCTGCTTCTCCCTCTGACCCTCCCCCCTCTCATGCTCTATCTCATTCTCTCTCAAATAAATAAATAAAATCTTTAAAAAAAAAAATGCAAGATTTACTTTTTAAATGTTTATAAAATCTTTGCCAGCAGGAAAAAAAAAAAGGCATTTTGTTTTTTTAAAATCTCTTTGCTTCAATAATCACCGGGAACAAATATTTCTCATCTATCTATAGGCTAACCTTTTATTTAAGTTGTGTATTCAGATACTTTCTCACCTTTCTCAGGATGTTTACCTCTTTCCTACTGATTTCTGAAAGTTTCCTCTGTCATAAGAATTATTACCCTTGTTTGTCATAGATGTCACAGTGTTTCTACCGGCTTGGCATCACCTTCTCATTTTGTGTTTAGAGGCTTTCTTTCATTTTTTATAAACCAATATGACATGTATTTAGAGATAAAATACTGTGATGAGCTTATCCCTTAGCAAATTTCCCTTTAATTTGCAACTGTTCATAGAACGTTCAGAATATGCCCTTACTGGCAGGGAGTAATGATTGTAGTAAATTAAGGAAACAAGTTTAAACAAATACGTGCTTACTCAAACTCTGCCTACCAGAAGCTGCTCTCCTCTCAGCCTACAGTCTTCACATGAGCTTCAGGAACTCTCAATGGCCTAAAATGCCCTGGTCTGCAGAGGACAGTAAATACAATAATAACTCACAAGGTCTAGGGTTTTATAGTTTTTCACATTCTTCACAGGGAGAATCTCATTAAACTGTAGAAGCTTGTGAATTTTGTTTCATTTTAAAGATGCAGAAATGAACTTGGTGGCTTGCCCAATGACATTTGGGTAGTGAGTGGGAAGGTATGACCCGTAGACACGTGTACTTCTTTCCCCACCTTGAATTCCATGCTTTGTTTTTACGGGACTACTTTCCCAATGTTAAAAGATTGTTTAAATATAGGCTGTAGGTTGAGACAAGTAATGAGAAGTAAAAGTATCATCTCTGGGATAATATGTGAAAAGTGAAATTTGAACATAGATTGGGCTTTTCTAAGTTAAACGTTATTTTCAAGCCGTATGCTTGAACTTAAAAGTAACCTGAAACAATAAAAAAAAAAAAAAAAACATATGGACTCTCATCTTTCTCATCACAGAACCCAAGCCCTTTGGAGGGTCCAAGTTTATGATTCTTTAGAACGCTCTTGGGACAAGAATGAGGAGGTCATTGGCACATCGGCGTGTGCTCACCTGTGAGGGAGCAGGAGTTGGAAAAAAGCAATGGGCCCAAGTATGTGGTTGTTAAATGTGTACATTATGCAGGCTGAGGGAAGATCTCTGAGTTGTCACCCCTACCCCCCAGCACACACTCAATTTCACTGTGCATCTCAATCCTCCCTTAGATTTCTTCATAACACCTATCACCTCTCATCTATTATGTATTTATTTGGTTACTTATCGATCATTTATGTCCACACACTAGAATGAAAGTTCCATGAGAGTTAGAACTTGGTTTTAATCATTACATTATAGTCAGCCCCTAAAGTACCTGTAACTCAGTGGCAGCAAATATTTGGGCAGAAGTCATAGGTAAGGTCTGAGCGACACTGGATTTTCAGGTAGACCCCATGAGGCCTCAGGCCCTCTCCTCATATCTGGAATGTAGCTTCTCTTCACCATACTCCCATCACCGGCCAACCTCAGGGTACTCAAATATTTTCCCAATTTGGAAATTTTCTTGAAAATTAATATTCAAATGGTAATATGTTGGGGTTAATGTAGAGCATGAAATCAGCCATAATACCTGGCTTGTTAAAATGTAACACAGAGGCCGCTGGGGGCGAGGGAGGGTGTCAGAGAAGGGCATGGGCCTTTGGAATGCTGAGGCCTGCATGACCACTCTGTCTTAGGAATGCCGCGGGGAGTTACCTTCCCCGAAGCGCTCTTAGCCCAAACAGCCAGGCTGTGATCTAAGAGATGTGTGCATTGTCCCTTAGGCTATGTTTAGTAGAACACGCAGATTAGCATATTTATCTTTCCTGTAAATCCTCCCAGTTTCAGTAAGACCCCTTGTCACACATTGCGTGCTTGAGAAACAGTGATAAGGATATCCTGAAGGACCAATAAAAGCGGGAGCAAAGAAGAGCAAAGCCTTGACCCCCTTGCCTTCTCCTCTCTTTCACGGCAAGGTTTGGAGTCATCTTTCATCCATCGGTACAGGGATTGCTGGCCATTCCTGGCAATAATACACTAACGTGACTGTGAAGTACAACTAAGCTTGTTAAGTTATAAAATATATTTATTTTTTACTGTCCTTTTAAAGTATATATTGACCCTATAAAATAATATACTTTGAACAGCTACAACAGAACTTATGCGCACATATCATATAGGATGGAGTTCTTTTGAGTAACTGAGACCCCAAGTGACACTTACTTACAAAAGAGATATACTTATTTCTCTTATATAGAAGTCTGAAGGCAAGCAATCTAGGACCTGTACTTAAAATTTTTAAGTTCCTGGGCCCTCTCTTGTCATTCTACTACTTACATGGCTTACAATCCCAAGGCTACCTCACGGACCAAAATAGCGACTTTAGCTCCAGCAATTGTGTAGCATTCCAGATGGTAGGAAGGCAAAAGGGACAAAGAAGAAAGGACAAAGGATGCTTGATGACTGTCCATTAATAAAGATTCAAGGCTGCCATGTTACACTTCCACTTACACTCCATTCATCAAAACGAAGTGACATGGCCTCATCTTGCTTGAAGGGAGGCAAGGAAACATGTCTTTATTCCATGTGGTGACGTATCCATCTAAAAACCTGGGGCTCCCCTGCCACATAAAAAGAAAAATGGGTATAAAGGACAACTAGTAGTTTTTATGGAGGCATCTAATTGAGTATTTTCCTATTCAAAACAATCACCCCAAGAAGCTAAGTACTTATTTCAGTAGTGCTGTCGTTGCAACCATTTTTGAACTGCCTTCAGAGCCTACAACACATTTTTATCCATATCCTCAGAGGAGTCAAATACTCTATCTTAAAGAGTAAATATGGGGTGCCTGGGTGGCTCAGTCGTTAAGCGTCTGCCTTCGGCTCAGGTCATGATCCTGGGGTCCTGGGATGGAGCCCCGTGTCATCAGTCTCCCTGCTCAGTGGGGAGCCTGCTTTAACTTCTCCCTGCCCCCTGCTCATGCTCTCTCTCTCTCTCTCTCTCAAATAAATAATAAAAGAGTAAATGTGATTTTTTGAAACGTCGGAAAATCATCTCAGATGAAATTTTATGGGTAAGATATGTGACAAAATTAGTAATATCATTTGAGGCCAGAAAGTTACATATGACTTCAAACTCCTAAGTCCACTGTGTCTATTAAAATGATCTTCAAGGGGCGCCTGGGTGGCTCAGTTGGTTGGGCGACTGCCTTCGGCTCAGGTCGTGATCCTGGAGTCCTGGGATCGAGTCCCGCATCGGGCTCCCTGCTCGGCAGGGAGTCTGCTTCTCCCTCTGACCCTCCTCCCTCTCATGCTCTCTGTCTCTCATTTTCTCTTTCTCAAATAAATAAATAAAATCTTAAAAAAAAAAAATGATCTTCAAAAGGGTGGTATTGTACAAATCCCCGACTACCTGCACCATCTAGTCCCCTCTACTACCAGAATCACTTTTATCAGTACTTAGCACATTAGTACTAGTAAAGACTGCAACCTTATAGTACTCAAGTAAATTCATTTAATGCCCCTCAACTTGTAACTTCTAGACTTAAACCCATTTGTGTGAATAATATGCTCTAACAGCTGATGGTGTATCATTTAAAATCTCCCATCATATTGGTATTATTTTTTTTCCTAAAATGAAGAGAAACCTAGCTCCAAAATTTACATAAATATACCCTAAAATTAGGATCAGCCCCAAGGAGCTTTACTGCTTTTAAAAAATGCCGTGTGACCTTGTGCTTCCACCAATTAGCTGGAGGTAAAGCACTATTTGCGTACTTCATTATAAGGCAGCTCAAAACATTAAATTTCATTCTTACAGAAATTTGAAATCAGGAAAAATTATAAGTACTAGCTATATTTTATACTTTCTAGAATCTAATATCTAATTCCTTTTGTTTTTGAATCTTATCAATTCTTCCAAACCAGGAAAGTTGTTCTTTGTTAGTCTTTTGGAACTCAACTAAACATTGTGCACTCCGGGGTCTTTCCCAGATGGTGGCGTCCCTCCTACATGCCCTGGTAACATGCCATTGTTGAGTATTGTACTTGCCTTATTGTCTCTCACCAAACAGAAGATTCCTTTAAGGTGGAAACTATGACATAATCACCAATTGTATTTTCAGCAATGTGCCTGAAACTTAGCGAGCATTTCATAAATCTTAAATTGTTTTAGAAACCCTACCTTAACTTCCAAAGGCATATTATCTATGGACTTTCATATGTTCTTCAGCCACATTTTACTGGGAGTTACTTGGTAAGTGCCCATTATGAGTTATGCTGGGATATGAATCAGCCACCAATATCATACAAATCATAGTTATTAAAGGGGAAAAAAGGATGAGGAAAGAAAGAAAGAGGAAGGAGAAACTGAAGGGGAGATAGACAACACTCAGAAAGCTGACTAAATATAGTAATTACATCTTAAAAGTGATGCTTTTTAGACCCCATATAAATTTTATTATTCTCTAGATTAGTATGACCAAATAAAAGATAAAGCAGGATTAAGAAATAGAGATGAGGGGTGCCTGGGTGGCTCAGTCAGTTAAGTGTCTGCTTTCAGCTCAGGTCATGATTTCAGGGTCCTGGGATCGAGCCCCACATTGGGCTCCCTGCTCAGCGGGGAGCCTGCTTCTCCCTCCCCCTCTGCCCTTCCCCCCTGCTCATGCTCTCTGGCTCTCTCTCTCTCAATCTGTCAAATAAATAAAAAATTTAAAAAAGAAAGAAAAATGAGTGGGATATGACTGGAATATCTGAAAATGGTATATAAGCTAGAAATTCTAGAAATTCTGTTAAACTACATCATGCTAATAGGTCCAAAGGGGAAATATATGATCCTTTCAAGTGGCCCAAACCTCATTTGACAAGATTCAAAATCAGGTTTCATAAACATCTTTGGTAGAATAAAAATAGATACTTAAAAATAATTATAGATATTAATGTATAGTACCTCTCTCAACCCAAAAGTCAGCATCACTCAGCATCAATAAGCTTAATGGTGAAGCATTAGAAGAGCATTACAATTAAAGGCACAAACAAGACCAGAATGCCCACTAATACCTCCATTATGTATATCCATTATGTATATTGTTCTAGAAATAGTAGCAAAAGCAAATCTACAAGAGAAAGAAATGAGGTATAAACACTGAACAAGAAGAGAAAATTACTAATATATGGAGAGATCATAACTGCATACAACCTATAGGTAGATCCTGTTAATTTCCCACTTTACACATGAGGAAACTAAGACACAGAGTGGATAAGTACTTGACCCAGATCCCACACCTATTTCGTGGCAGAGACAGAATCTGAATTCAGGCAGTCAGTTTCCAGATTTTGTACTTTAATCATTGTACTATGTTACAGAATATAGAATAAATCCATTTCTTCCCCTTTCTTCCAAACACACACACGCGCACGTGTGCATGCACACACACATATTTTAGAAAAACATACAAGAGGCAAATGACATTGTACGCTTTGGTAAGAGTGGCAGGAGTGGGAGTAGGAGGAAAGATGTGTTTTGATTTTATAGATTTTTGTACTGTGTGATTTTTCTAACCACGTGGCTATTTTATTTCTGCTTTAATATAAACAGAAACACAAGAAAAGCATGTGAAAAGGCCCTGAGGTAGAAAAGAGCATTCTTTGAGAAACCAAAGGAAGGTTTCATGATTGATGTACAGAGATGGATCCAGAAGAAAAATAATGATGAGTGTGGAGAGGAAAGCTAGTTTTGGTAGGGCATTTGAAACAGATTTTGGAACTTGTCCTAGAAGTAATGGGAAATCATTTAGAGTTTTAAGCATGAGGGTAACATAATCAGATCATTGTTTTTTAAAGGATCACTGGGTCAACAGAGTGAATAATAGATTGGAAAAAAGCAAAAGTAGAAGCTAGGGACTATTTATAAGTGAATTAGAGTAGTACAGAAAGATGATGGGGACTTAGACTTGTGACAATGGAAAAAAAAAGGGTATGGATTGATTGCTGAGGGATCAAGTAGGCAAGATCAATGGGACGTGATGATTGACAGGATGGGGAGAGACAGGGAAGAGATAAGAATGACTCTCAGTGCTTTGACTTGCATATTTTATGTGCAGTGGTACCATTCACTAATAAAGAGGAGGAAACTGGAGGCCGGGGAGAAGTTCAATTTGGAATATGTAGAGTTAGAGACAGCAGTTAGAAATCCAAGTAAAGATGCAGAACAGGCAAATGGATGTATGGCTTTGGAGCTCAGATGAAAGGTCTCTGTTGGATACAACAATGGCCCCATGGGAATAAACAAGGACATATAGGGAAGTGACTCCTAAGCAGAGGCTCTGAGATGGAGACCAGCTCTGTGAAAGGATTCAGTAAATAATTGTTGAATAAATGAATGGAGCAGCCAAGGAGATGGAGAAAGGGTACCATGGAGAAAGGGAAGAAAAGTCAGATATATATCATAAAAGAAAGCGGAAAAATGGTAGTCAATTCAGTCACACAAGGTTAAGGAATAAATTTTATGAATATAAATTGGTAAAAGGATTTATTTTAAAAGAAGTCCAAGATTTACCTTTTGTTTACTAGAGATCTGATATAATATCCAATATCTTTTCTAAGTACAGCATTGTATAAATTAAGATACTAATTATGATATTGTTGAGATAATGTAAATTACAGAATCAAAGAAAAATCTCATTAGGTCAATGTGCTCTGTTTGAAATTATAGAATAATATATGATTCTGGCAATCTTTCACTTATTCAAAAAATTCAAATAATCAGATTATCCAATTTTCAAAACAAACCATTTGATAAAAGGATTTTTAATTGAATGTCAAATATGATAGATGTAATTAAGAAACAGTAATATGATTTTAAGTAGGTCAAAAATGTGATTTATAAATGTGTTAGAGTAGAATTCTTTTTTTTTTTTTTAAGATTTTATTTATTTATTTATTTGAGAGAGAGAATGAGAGACAGCACGAGAGGGAAGAGGGTCAGAGAGAGAAGCAGACCCCTCGCTGAGCGGGGAGCCCGATGCGGGACTCGATCCCGGGACTCCAGGATCATGACCTGAGCCGAAGGCAGTCGCTTAACCAACTGAGCCACCCAGGCGCCCTAGAGTAGAATTCTGTCAGGTATCTCAGAAATAATGAATCATATAATTGATTAAGTTTGTGGTATGTTCATACTTAATTTCATTTTCCTAGGATTTCTAGACTGTTACCCACTCATGAAGCAATTTTTAATATGGGGACTACCAAGGTAATTTAACTCAAAGTTCCTGCCCTCATGAAGCCTACATTATTGTGAGGGAGGGTAGTGATAAAAGAATAATCATTTGAGGGGTACTTGGGTGGCTCAGTCAGTTAAGCGTCTGCCTTTGGCTCAGGTCATGATCTCGGGGTTCTGGGATCAAGCCCCACATTCGGGCTCCCTGCTCAATGGGAAGTCTGCTTCTCCCTCTCCCTCTGCCCCCCCCACTCATGCTCTCTCTCTCTCTAATAAATAAATAAAATCTTTAAAGAAAATCGCTTGTTTGCAATAATATAAATATGCACAAGTTATGAGGGATGCCTATCAGAGAGATATCCAGGAGGTAACAGGAATTGAGCTTTAAGGGCTGAGTAGGAGTCAGGCAGAGGAAGTATAAAAACAGGCATAGTAGGCAGAAGGAAGGAATTTGATCAGAGAAGCAAAGGAAAGGTTTAATGCATTCAGCAGAAACAAAAGCTGTTTGGCATTATTGCAGGGTGATGTATAGGATCAAAAGTGAAAAGACTTGACACTGGATCGCCAGCTATGGGTCTAGAAGTCATGGAGGCTATAGGAAGAAAATTGGACTTTAACCTGGAGAAGAATGGAACCTTTATAGGGTTTGATATAGGTGGATAACGGTTATACACAAGTGCACTCACACACACACACACACGCACACACACATACACTCCTTGTTTACTTTTTTACTTCTTTATTTATATAAAATGAGGTCTCTGTGTTGAAAATGGATTTGGAGAGTACAGAATCCTGAGTCAGGCAGATAAGAAAAGGGATCAAAATAGTAATTTAGGAGAATAATTTAGAAAAGAGAAATAGAAGTAATGGCAGAGAGGAAGGAATAGATTTGTAGTGGACATTTATTATTTTTTGTTTGTGCAGCACCCCCTTTCTCGGATTCTTCTGATAAAAGGCAGCTTCTTCATTCAGGGAACGGAGCTCACCCCCATAGCCACCCACCCCCATCACCAATAGTGGGTACTACATGGATGGATCAAATCTGTTAACCCCTCCTATCCTCGTACCCCATATCCACACCACAGTAACTCAGCCAAGAAGTGAAAATACAGTCCAAACGGAGACAATAAAAATCACTTCTAGGTTTGGAGTTAGGAGTAAAAAAGGCAGTTTCCTCTCCACACAAAGCTGGGGTTGCCTGAGAGGATGCAGCCAACACAGAGAAGCAGGATCAGTGTGGGGTGGTACAAGTGAGAGATTGAGAGATTTAGAGAGACACCGAGTAGCATGAATTCCCTTGTTGCCCAGCTGTCTTTCTACCAGTCAAGGTGACACCAGTCTATCCAAGTACCCTCAGCTTTTTGAAAGTTGGAGTTACACCACTTTGCTTCGGTGAGAGACCTACATGAGTACCTGTCTTCTCTAATGGAAAGAAATCCAAAAGGGATTTTTGTTTTTATGAAAAAAGGTGAAAGGGGAGAATAACATTCAGCGTTTGTTTTGCAGAAGCTGTTCTAGAGGCAGCATGCACCCTGAGCGGGGGGACAGTGGCCCTGCCAATTTCCTTCCCTGGGAAACATCTTTAGCATCTCAGCCTGTGAGCCTCTGTGTTTTATCTCCATTTATTTGGTGCATCTGTTAGCAACATGTGTCCCAAGGTATTAAAAAAAGGCTAAGAGAGGTTACATTTGGGGTCTGGAAATGCTCAAAAAATTCCATATAAATCAATGGCCATTGCTTCTTCACTTCACGCCATGTCAGCTTAGGAAAAGTTTCACAGGAAACCTGTACTTTGGGCTGCTGGAGTAAACCTGTACAGTTTCCCTTCTGTCCAAGGGAAATTTAAGTTGGCATCACTTGCAACTCAAAGTGATATCATTAACACAAGATTCATGTAATATTAGGAAATAAAATAGGAAAAGCAAGAAAACTGGAAAAATCGTACTAACATTCCAGTTAGCAATGGGTAGAACACGGTACTGTTAACTGAGATAGAGTGCAGAATATACAGAAGGATGAGCAGGTTTTGAGAAAAAGATGATGAGTCAAGCTTTAAGTTTCAGGGGCCTATCAGCCATTCAGGGGGTGTTCAGCTGATAAAAGTAAATCTAAATAAATCTGGATAGAGTTGCATCCAGCTTTGGAAATTTACAGGCTAGAGAATCATCACATCAAGATGAGAGCTGAACAGTTCAAAAATGATGATCTTAGACAAGGCAAATGTGCTGAGTAAGAAAAATGGGGGGATATAAATAAAAATCTGGAGAATGTCAACTATAAAAGGTCCAAAGTGGAAGAACACATTCAACAGATAAACACCATAAAATAGAAAACAAACAAGGATGCTCAGTAATATAGAAACTAAGGGGTAGAAAATATCTAGGAAGAAGTTGCTAACTCTCGAAAGCTATGAAGAGGTCCAATGTCTAAAAGTCTCACGGCAACTGCAAGGGCTATCAGTGCTCTTTTGTGGTTTTTTTTTTCCCTTAAGATTATTTTTCTTTTTTTTTATTATGTTATGTTAATCACCATACATTACATCATTAGTTTTTGATTTAGAGAGAGTGTATGAGCGGGAGGAAGGGCAGAGAGAGGGAGAGAGAATCTCAAGCAGACTCCACACTGAGTGTGGAGCTGATGCGGCCTCGATCTCACGACCCCAAGATCATGACCTGAGCTGAAACCAAGAGTCAGATGCTTAACCAGCTGAGTCACCCAGGCTATTAGTGTTATTAGTGCTCTTACACAGAACTGTTAATTGAACAGTGTGAAGAAGAACACACTTCAGTGGGCTGTGATAAACATGTGAGCTGAGAAAGTTGGCTACAACCAGTACAGTTCTCAAATTTTTGTAAACAGAAGACAAAAGGGTTGGACCACAGTCAGAGGGGACCATAGGCAAGGTTTTACCAGGTTAGGAAAAACACCAGTGGGGAAACAACACACACACATGTAATATATGAATCATTTATATATGTGGTCTATGAATTATACATACAAACAGACCTAAATAACGACATATATGCATCTATTCTGAACTCCTAGGTTTAAATCTTACTTTCTGAGGGCAATTTGTAAAACTTCTCTGTGTCTCCTTTACTTTTTCTGTAATACGGGAATAATGGGATAATAACAGAAATTATTTAGTGGAATCATGTGGAGAATTAAATGAGTTAACAGGTGGAAAGAACACAGAACAGATCCCGGGACACAGTAAGCACTCAGTAAATATTAACTATCATCACAGTAAAGATCATCCATCTTAGAGAGCCTTCATATTCACTTGGAAATCTCTTCCTTCTAGGTTGCTCAAATGTGTAGGTAGAAAGGATGCCAGAGCTCACAAAAGGTACATCACTATCTTGGTTTCTTAATAACGGACAGAACCCTCAACGCGCCAAAAATATTTTGGACTGGCTGACAGGGCATTAAGCATTGATTTTCTGGATTTCCCTGTCAGTCTTCCTCCTCATAAGGGTTTTCTTTTCTTCTCAACTCCAGGCCCCTAGGTGTCCTTCTCATCTACTTTGTCTGGCTCCCAGGAGGGCTACTTTTCAGTGTCACGGGGAGCATGGCATCATCACAGGGGGGCAGGGCGCAGATGCTTTATTTTTCAATCAACCATTATTGGTGGCACCTGCTCTGGTCTTATTTCTGCAACACATCTAGGCTCATTTCTCATAAATGTTGAGACACATTCCATAGGCCATGCAGCAATTTTTAAAAATATGAAAAATGATTAAAGAGGAAGTGCTTATGATATAATAAAAATCAGAATTCAAAAATTCATCGATAACATAATTTCAACTCTAGAACTGTACACAGGTATGTACTTATATTGTGCTTAAAAAAACTGGAAGGGGCGCCTGGGTGGCTCAGTCATTAAGCGTCTGCCTTCGGCTCAGGTCATGGTCCCAGGATCCTGGGATCGAGCCCCGCATCGGGCTCCCTGCTCCACGGGAAGCCTGCTTCTCTCTCTCTCCCTCTCCCACTCCCCCTGCTTGTGTTCCCTCTCTTGCTGTCTCTCTCTCTGTCAAATAAATAAATAAAAATCTTTAAAAAAAATTAATAAAAAATAAAAAAATTGGAAGGAAAACACAGGAACATCTTAAAACTGTGTATCTCTGAGTGGTATGATTTTATATTCTTCTCTATTCTTTTGCAATTATTCACACAGATTGTTAGTTTACAATTTAAAAAATTCTATTTTGTGAGCTGGATACACAGAGAAGTTATACTAACATTCAAAAACTTTCCTTCTTTATATTGTTCCCAGGCAACTTTGCAGACAACTGTAATGCTCTCAGAGCAAAGCTTTTTATAAAACTCCTCTTGAAAAGTATCAGTGGCAATCCAGAGCCTAAGTCATTTAAAGAGAAGGGATTTGCTCATTTCTTCTGGTCTTGCTTAAAATGGCAACACATTTTGGTTTATACATTCTTTCATACAACAAAGATTTGTGTGCCCTCTTTTGTATCTTCATTCCCTGGCAGTAGGGCAGGGACCAAAAGAGATATAAATCCTTGTCTTCATGGAGACCATCTACAAGATATATTTATCACTTAATTTTATTATCTCAGAATAGAATAGTTGTTATCGTTTAAAGCTGGATATCATGATATATAGGAATGCTCCTTCATTTCTGTCATTATATCCTGACCGTACCACCATTTGTTCACCCTGTCACATACTACCCTGTAACCACCCACCCCTGCGGGCACCCCTTCATCTCAGGGGTCCTGCTGGCATGCCTGGTTGGGCTTGGAGGGAGTGTCAGGGGGCCAGGAAAGGTTAAAAAAAAAAAAAGAAAAAGAAACACGTTTCAAGATGTTTGTTACTCATGTAGTCCTCATAATCTAATGGGATAGGTAATATTTACCACCCACTGTGGATGAGGAGAGAGGGTTAATGAAATTAAGCATCATGTCAAGTATCATGTGCCTTGTCAGTTGCAGAGCTGAGATTCAAACCCATGTCTAACTGACTTCACAGCCCGTGTTCTTCACCGGGTTGTGATGCTGCATTCTGGTCACAGGCAGGGTGAAGCAGGGCACAGACTGAGTGGCCTGGGCAAACCCTCCCATCCCCAATGTCCCTTCCAGTCACATACTCACTTACTCAATTGTAAGCAGTTAGTCAACCCATCAATTTTCTTCTCAATTTAAGTTTCTCCTCAATTGTCTAGAAGAATAAATACCTACCTTTGAGCTAATTCTCCCCCTAGAAACTTCTTTAGTGAAAAAGAATAAGGAAGGCAAGGAGAGGAAACACTGAGAAGGATAATTAAATTGTTTGTTAGAAGACACAGATGTCTTGGAATAAGTTGTTTAACTTTCCTTTCTTTTCCCTTCCTCCCTCCCTTCCTTCCTTCTTTCATTTACTTACCCATTCATTTACTTACCCATAAACACGTATTTATAGAGCACCTAGGTGCTAGGGATGCAGTGATGAGTGAACAGACTAGATGATGAAAAATGGGAAAACAAGGAGAGAACTGTGGGAAGAGGAAAGAATAGGAAATTTTAGACACGAAGTTCTGCCTGAAGAGTCTGAGGGGCCCTCCAAGGAACCCTATACCAGGAGGAAGGCCAGGAGGAAGAAGAAGAAGCTCATAGGCTTCAGAAAGGGGACATTTTCAGGACACTCTTTGTCTCCCATTTTGTCCTAGGATCCTGCATCTAAAGCCAGTCACCCTCCTAACCCTGGTTTTCATTTTTTTTTAATTTTATTGAGATATAATTTTATTTAGATATGTTAAATTTCATCCATTTTAATGTACAGTTGGATGAGTTTTAACAAAACATATATCCATGTAACCAACTCACCAGTCAGTATAGAACATTTCCATCAACACAGAAAATTCACTCATGCCATTGGCAGTCAGTTCCGTACCCCCTGTATACTCGCTTATCTAATTTCCATCACTCTAGATTAATTTTGCCAGGACTGGATGCTTATCCTGGTGACTACAATATCTCACTGCCATGACTCTGCCCAGCTTTTTGGCTACTCATTCTGCTTCTCAGAAAGGGCACAGATGTCAAAATCAACAGTACCTTTTCTGGAATTGAAGCCAGTCACTTTCCACAAATAGCTGCAGAACCAATTATCCCACAGGTGGGGATTTCTTGGAGGGTGAGCCTGGCTCTGAAGTCCTAGGCCTGGGAATGTAGCCAAACTGGTTAAGGAGGTCTCCCTGTGGTTTCTAAGAATAATAGTCACAGTTGCCCAAATAAAAACTTTCATGAGTTTGAAACCGTTGGATGCTGAGTACCGAGGTCCTTTACCTGTCTTGTAAGAACTTTAGTGAGGACATTTGCAAGCATTTGTTTTCATGCTATTTTAGACTTCAGAAAATCCTTCTATTCAATGATTCACTGTCCTGGGATATCATTCACAGTACCAGTGCCCTTGATATATTTCTAATTGTTATAGAAGAAACATCTGCTATGAAAAACAAAAGCAACTTGTGTTTTTGTGGGATAATAGGCAAATGTGTGCATTTACCTCCAGAGCCACAATAATAGAGATAGCAGGTATTATTACTATAAGACCTGCCAATTTAAATACTTAGGATTTAAGCCAAAGCAATCTTGACAAAGAAGAACAAAGCTGGAGGTATCACATTTTTCCAGCTTTCAAGATTTACTACAAAGTAGTGGTAACCAACACAATATGATACTGACACAAAAATAGACACATAGATCAATAGAACAAAATAGAGACCTCAGAAATAAACCCATGATTATATGGTCAATCAATCTATGACAAAGCAGGCAAGAACATACAATGGAGAAAAGACAGTCTCTTCAATAAATGGAGCTGGAAAAACTGGAAAGCTACACGCAAAAGAATGTGACTGGACCACTTTCTAACACCATACATAAAAACAAACTCAAAGTGGATTAAAGAACTAAATGTGAAACCTGAAACCATAAAAATCCTAGGAGAGAACAAAGGCAGTAATTTCTCTGACTTTGCTCGTAGCACCATTTTTCTAGATATGTGCCCTCAGACATGGGAAATAAAAGCAGAAATAAACTATTGGGACTACATCAAAATAAAAAGCTTCTACACAGCAAAGGACACCATCAACAAACAGAAAGACAACCTACTGAATAGGAGAATATATTTGCAAATGACATATCCAATAAGGGGTTAGTATCCAAAATATATAAGGAACTTATACAACTCAACACCAAAAAAAAGACAAAAGAATCTGATTAAAAATGGGCAGAGGACCTGAATAGACATTTTTCCATACAAGATATACAGATGGCCAACAGATACATGAAAAGATTGCTCAACATCACTTGTCATCAAGGAAATGCAAATCACAACAACAATGAGATATCACCTCACACCTGTCAGAATGGCTAAAATCAAAAACACAAGAAACACGTGTTGGCGAGGATGTGGAGAAAAAGGAACCCTCGTGCACTGTTGGTGGGAATGTACATTGGTACAGCCACTATGGAACACAGAATGGAGGTTCCTCAAAAAATTAAAAATATAAATACCATATGATCCAATAATTCCACCACTGGGTATTTATCCAGGGAAAACAAAAACACAAACTCAAAAAAATATATGCACCACTATGCTTATTGTGGCATTATTTACAACAGCCAAGACATGAAAGCAATCTAAGTGCCCATCGAAGGATAAATGTATAAGGAAAATGTCATGTACACACACGTAAATATGCACACATTGAAATATTACACAGCTATAAAAAGGATGAAATCTTGCCGTTTGAGACAACATGGACGGACCTAGAGGGTATTACACTAAATGAAATACATCAGGCTGAGAAAGACAAATATCATATGATTCCACTTATAAATGAAATCTAAAAACAAATGAATACATAAACAAAACGCAGAATCAGAACTATAGATACAGAGAACAAAGTGATTATTGCAGAGGGGAAGACAGTGGGGGTTGGGCAAAAATGGATAAAGGAGAGAGGGAGAAACAGGTCTCCAGTAATGGAATGAGTCAGTCATAGGAATAAAAAGCAGAGCATAAGGAATACAGTCAGTGATATTGTAATAGCAATGTAATAGGACACATGGGAGCTATACTTGTGATGAATATAGCATTATGTATAAATCTGTCAAATCACTAAGTTGTACACCTGAAACTAATGTAACCTTGTGTGTCAACTATACTCAACTTTTAAAAATTAAAAAAAATTAATAAAAATAAAATGAAATACTTAGGATTCATAGACCTGCCTTCTCTAATATTTTTTTTATGTTCCCATAGGTGAGATATCATGCATATTCTGAGACAAAGAGGGAGGAAATTATTTGGAATTCACCACATTGCATTACTTCTTTTCATCATCCAGACCCACTACTCCTCTTATGGAATTAATACTTATAAGGAATACAAAGTAAAAAGAAAAAAAATAAACAAAAAAAATCCTGGATGAGTTTTTGGTTTATTCGATTAGAAATGCTGATAATGTAAAATTTTACCAGCTCCAGGAAGCAATTTTTCCTCTTATCTTTCTTTCTACACATGTAAAAATAGTTGCTTTCTAATGATCTATAAAACTATGTTTTTGTTGCTGTTGTTTTGTTTTGTTTTTTGTAACTGGAAGTTTTAGCACAGAAAGTGCAATGGATCTCTATGTTTCAAAAGTATTTAGAGCTTCAGGAATTCTCAAATCCCAGCCAGTCTTTGTGAACCTGTATTGTGATGACAAAATTAGAATGAGCAGAAAGTTAGGTTGTTAATAATCCTTTACCTAATAGATTTGCAAAACAAGGCCCTAAATATCCATCACAATCATGGAAAAAAACCACCCTTTTTGTCTTTAAGAACATTAAAGGTACAATCTAGAAAAAAGAAATGAGACAAAAGAGAGACGAAAAAAGTGAGATACACTCAAAGAAATCCTTAGTCCTCTGGAATCCTGACATCCCGTCTCCTAAACCAGTCTCAGAATCTATCGGATATGACAGCTTTGGTTTTCCAGGCAGAAAGCAGCATTCTCAGAGGCTCCAGCCAAAGCCCTTAGAACTTCTTTTTGGGGTCCCCCCTCCCTGCCGTGTAATTCTCTTCACTTTTACTTATCATCACGATTAATATGGAATTGCCAATGTGCTCTGATCAATTACATGAGTCAGCCATTCAACGGTAGTGTAAATCAGAGGGTGTACGTTATCAGTACAATGTAGCAGTTCCCTTAGAGGTGTTTATACGATAGGGCAGAAGAAAAATCATCGTCACCTGTCTTTGTTTCTACAATGCTGGACAAGGTGATAGTTGGAGAAAAACCCGTAGGCAAACAATTACAGCATGGTTTGCTAAGGGTGATTATGGAGGTAAGTGGAAAGGATTAGCAAGAATACAGAGGGAGGGTTGCATAACTTTGCCTCCTTTGCCCCCCTAGACAACGTGACACTTAAGCTAGGCTCTCTAAGGTTTTTATTTTATCTTACTACTGGTAATAGAAACCAATCTGAGCTATCTTAATAAACAAACAAACATGTTTCATTAAGCAAATTAGCAACCACTGAAGTATACTGGGGAGAGTAGGTCTCAGGGGACCATACAGCATAGCTGGACTGCAATGGGTTTAAATCTCAGCTCTGCTACTCATTTGCTGTGAGACCCTGAGCCAGTCACATCATCTGTCTGTGTTTCATGGTATTTAAGTAGGAGTCTGTGTATAAAATGCTCATAACAGTGCCTGGCATGGGGCTTGCAGGGCCTGAGAAACTGGAGCTGGACCTGGGAAGATCACCTGTGCCTTCACTGCTCATCACTGCTTCTCTCTGGCCTTCCGTCCTTCCCTCGGCTTTCTCAGGCTGTAGATCAGACGGACTTGGAAAAACAGGTGGGGCAAACACAGAATGTAAAGGGCTTTATATACAATGCTAAGACATTTGAACTCATCGTCAGATAATGAGCCAGAAGTGTTTGAAGCTCTCAGGGAACGTGCTTACTTATTAAAGTTACGATGTTTAAGAAAGAGCACATGTAGAGAGGCACAGAGATTAGAGAGAAAGATGGATGAGATCCCATTTTTTCCTTCAGATTTCTGTTTACTGTCTCTATGCATTTTCCTTGTAACCCACCTAAGATGAGTGGAGCTGTATCTATATTTATATCTATTTCCATATGGGGGGGGGGGATGGAGAAAGAGAGAAGGGACATGATGTTTTGTTAAGGAAGACTAGAGGATCTTTTCAGGGGAGATGTATTCGTTTGCTAGAGCTGCCATAACAAAATACCACAAACTGAGGGGCTTAAAAAACCAGAAATGTACTTTCTCACAGTTCTGGGGGCTAGAAGTCCAAGGTCAGGGTGTTAACAAGTTTTGTTTTCTCCTGGGGTGTCTCTCTTTGGCTCACAGACGGCTACTTCCCGGTGGTGTCCTCAGAGCCTTTCCTCTGAGAGCTGCATCATGGCTGTGTGTGTCCTGATATCCCCTTTACACAGGGACACCAGTCTGATTGGATTAGCGCCCACCCTCACGGCCTCATTTTAATTTGATTACCTCTTTAAAGTTCCTCCAAATATAATCACATTCTGAAGTACTTAAGATTAGGGCTTTGACACAGAAATTTGGTGGTGGTGGAGGCACAATTCAGTCCATACCAGAAATTAAAATTCTTTTGTCAGGGAAGACGAGAATACGCAGCGATAGTAGTCAGAGAAAGAAATGGATTACAACGATTTTCTCATGTCGAATTAAGAGGATTTAATGATTGATTTGATGAGGAAGGAGAGATATAGGAAGAAGTGAGAACATCTATAAATGTTCTACCTTGGCTAGCTGGTTATAAAGCAGTACACTTAACTAAAAAAAATATTTAGAACAAGAGGCAGATTTGGGAGTAAATTAGGACAATCGCTTACTAATTCATTCAATAAATATTTAGCATGTTTTTTTTTTTTTAATCACACACCTAGCACTTTTAGAGAAACAAATTCCCTAAGCTCGTTGAGGGTTCTCAAAATAGGCGACCTTTGGGGCATTTATGAAATACCGAAAAGATTAGTTATAGAAACGTGGAGGTGTTGGGTAAGCAGTTAAAGGTATAAATCTGGAACTCAGGGATTTCAGATATATTACTAAAGCCGTGAACCCATGTATGTTCACCCAAGAAGTACGAAGGCTGAGAAACAGTCTCTGAATGAGGCAAATATGTGTGGGTTATAGAGAAGAGGAGGGGCCGGTAAAGAGATGAGGGATATAAATCAAGCAGTGGAGTAGGAGGAAAAACAAAGAAGGACTTCAGTGTTGACTACGTCCAGTTGAGATTGCCTACAGAATTTTCATATACGTACCTCCAAATTAGCATTATAGAAAAAAGTAATTTTAAAATACATAGTTTACATACTCAGGCCAAAACAGTAACTCTATCTGTGCTAAATGCAGAAGTTGTAAGGAAAGGATTTTAATGCCTAACCTACACCAATCTATAATCAATGGAGAATAACCCAAACCCTCAAGGAGGCTGTTTTCTGGTGCAGACATTACTCTGCCTCTGGCAATCTTGTTTAAAATACTTACTTGCTTAGCATAGACTGAACAAAGGTAAACCAGAGCTGACTGGCTCTCACCAGCACCAACTTTAAACATCCTGCACAATATTGACAGATATTTTCTCATGGAATTGAATTTGCCCATCTAAATTTCCCTTGGTTCCCATTATTCTGAGTCCCCAGACCACAATAAGAATTTCTCTTTCTTTCATCTTTAAAGCCTTTAATTACTCCTTCAGACATCCCTTCTCAGTTTGGCAGCGTAAAAACAGACTTCAGGGAATGGTTTTCTAGAATTAAACAAATGGATTGGATTACATCAGTGTTTTTCTGTTCTTTTAAGAATTAGTGCAAAATTGTGTCTCTGTCATGTTAGTCCATGTGAGATTGGGCCAAAGAGCAGGTTGGCGATTATTTCTTAGGGGGGGATGTTAAGTGGTCCTTCATCATCAGTCACGGCTGATGCTGATAATGCTGGGGAAAACAAAAAGGAAATATTCTTGGCTCCTCTGATAAGACCTTCATTTCCTTTCAGACATTCTCCTTTTACTCTTCCCACATTCGTGCTGCTGGTGCCGTCCAGTTTAATGGGGCCCCTCCAGTTTTCTCCCCAAGCTCTCCAGTCCCAGTCATTATTCCCATTTTGTTTGTAAAAACCATCCACCTTTTGATTAGTAATCATCTTTTCTAAATCTCTCTGAAATTTTGCTTGTCCCAAAACACAGGCACAAGTGATTTTCTTCAAAAGCCCATAACTATAATTTTGGCTCCCTTAGTACTTCCTCATCATAATAAGGCTATTACATACTCTCCAGTTCCTAATGCAGCCAGAAATTGGAGGGGGGCTCAGATATTTGAACCCTATTCTAAATGAGTGGCATATTATAAATTAAATACTGACAAAGTCAACATGAACTGGTTCAGACACATGAGTGAAAAAAGCCAAAACTCTGTCATTTCCTCTCAAGTTCCCAATTCTCACCCCACCTTCCCCCGCATTTCTTTCAAGTTTCTCACCTCAACTTCGGCACAAAGTAAAGACAGTCCTTAGCCATGATGTAGACCCTAGTCCAGAAAGCACAGAATGGTCCCAGGCTCTCTCAGGGTGGTGAAGTAGAACAGAAAAGAAGAAAAACATGGGGCAATTGGTGAGGTCCCCCAGGGGTATCAGAAGAAGAAGTTACCTGGGAGATAGTATCACTGAGGAGAGCAGACTCTGACATCCTCAGGGCCAAGAATGTGCCATAAGTGAGCAAAACCAAACATAAAAATGGGTGTGACCCCATGCAGAGAACATGCACCATGGAGATGGAGTTGACACTACTCATGTCCCCCCAAATATTGCCATTCAGAATCATGGGATCAGTGTTGTCAGAGCTCCTTATCATTACTGTTATTTTTGAGAGTTGGGTCTATTACTATTTTTTGAGATAATCAGAAGTAGGTTTTTTTTTTTTTTTAATATATGTACAATAACTCGAGTTTATAAGTCAACTAATTTTTCCTTGACACCATTATGCTTAGAGACCACCAAGTTAAAACCTCTTGTTTTACAACAAGAAAACAGTATTCCAGATGTCTACCAAAGTCACATGATGATTAGCAGGCAGAACCCAGACCAAAATATAAATTTCACTCCTCCTGAATATTCTCCAACTGTTATGGTGACAAGTTTCCCAATTTATCAAATTTGGAGATGAAAACATAGGAGGGCAAAGGTAACAAATTCTTCAGTGAAGAAACAATAAAAAGAAGAATATTAGTATCCTCCCCCATACATTATTGTGACATGCTTTTTGGCTTCCTTCATTCTGCATCTTTTCAGGAAAAAAAAAAAAAAAAAAGGAAAAAGAGGGAGAGAGAGATTCCTAAAGAGGAAATTAATCTGTTTCAAAGGCTTGTCATGTGCCAAACAACTTCCTTATGACTTTGGGTATATCTTTTATCTTATTTAAGAAATTAGAGAGTAAAGTAAGTAAATGGTAAATGAAATGAAATCCAAAAAGCATAATTAATGAATGTAATTTCCTTCATATAAGTTAAAAAAGAATTAAATAACCTAGAAAATTGTGTGTGAATTTAATTCCTTAACCACGTTGTAAGGCAAGCATGGAGTCTGGGACGACTCTAAATTTGCACAAGATTATCTAAAGGTTACCTCTGATAATGAGGGTAAGACCTCTGATCCCTGACCCCCACACCTCCATTTGAGAGCCCCAAGGTATGAGACATACAGGATTAAGATATTTCTAGTGCACATTTGAATGGGGCTCTTCTAGAAGCAGGGTAAGAGAGACTGAGTGGATACATCTCACTAAAAACTCAGTTTGCAGTGCTAATGTGAGCACACTGGGGAAAAGTAAAGTGTGTCTTGCCCGCCCAGAATGGGTATATCTAGTGCTTTTTATTTACTCATTCTTTCCTTTATTCATTCAACACACATTTATTACATACAGCACAGTTCCAATCACCAAGGGCTAGAGCGAGGAACAAGCCACAGGAGATCCCTGCTGTGATGAAGTTTATATTCCTTCCATCAAGAGGAGACAGATAAGAAATAAGAAACAAAAATTAATGAATGATACAATTTCAAAGAATGTGAAGTGCTCAGAAGAAAAATAAAGCAGAGTACTTTAGAGGAGAGTGATGAGCATGATAGGAGGGAATTATTTTTAGATATTTACATCTGAAGGAGTGTAACATGTAAGTGAAGATATGAGAAAAGAAGAGAGAAAGAATAGTGAGCACAAAGGCCCTGAGGTCTGAATGAGCTTGAGAAGTTTGAGAGAAAGAGGGTCTATGGGTTGGGAGAAACTGAACCAGTCAGAGATCACGTTTTCCATCCTGGTGGTTTCTTATTTTATTCTAAATAGCACAGGAAGCCATTGGAGAGTTTTAAGGAGGGAAATGACTTGTCTCTCAGGGAAGACTGAAAGGATTCCAGAGCCTCCGTGAGAGAACAGAACAGGAGAGCATCACTTCTCTGCAGCCTGGAACGAAAGAGAAAATGCAGAAGAAAGAAGAGTTTCTAAGCTCTACGTACATGTGACACAGAGCCCAGAAACCTGCAAGGGAAGAGGCTCTGACTTTGGTAGCTTTGTGCCAAGAAAGTGATTTGGCTGATTGACTAAACACTGGCCAGAACTGGAAGAATGCCCAAATCTTGCTCGTAAAATACCACACAACGTCCATTAGACATCCAATCTGCTTCATCAGAACATGGGCTTAAAGACAACCAACAGAGCCCGTTCTGACCTGAATGGAGACAGCCTCCTTCAAAGGCAGCAGTTCTCACTGGGGGAGACCTGGGGTGCTCTGCACTGGCACCATTTGCCGGTTCATTTTACCTGCCAGCCTCTGGTTTGCTTTTGTTTTTTAACACAACCTCTATAGGGTTTGCCTACATTCCTGGCAGGGGTGTTTGGCACAATCTGGCCATATGCATCAAGAATGATAAAAATGCGCATTCACTCTGACCCAACAATTTTACTTCTATGAATTTATCTTAAGGAAATGATCAGAAATGTTGTGATAAGATAAACAAATGGAGAAAGCATAAATGCCCAACAACGGTACAGGGTCAGGTACATTAGGGTACTTTTGCAGCCACTCAATGTCACGTTCTAGAAAAATATTTCATGACAGAAAAAAGATCTGCAACATCATTTTAAGTAACAGAGACTACAAAATACTATGCAGGACAAGGGCCTGATTTTTCCAACATCTGCTTTAATATGTACATATTTAATTATATTGTATATTATAAAGTATTAGTGTGTGTGTGTGTGTGTGTATCTCCATGGTTTGACTGTATTTTTATAATTGATTCTTTATTTTTTGAAGTTTTTATATTGAACGTAATTATTTTTGTAATTTAAAACAACTTTCTCAAAATGTAGTAATACCTTCATTGAAAGCTTGGTGTCCAAAATGCTTACCTGAAACGTCTTTAGGGCTTGTCTTCTAACCCGACCAGTGGGGCTTGGGGAAGCTACTCTGTCGACAGAATCCTGGGAGACCTGAAGTGTTGGGCAATATAAGAGAACAAAAACAGGCTGTTACCCCAACTCTGTAATTCCAAATATTCTCTATCTTTTCACGTTTTTTTTTTTTTCTTATTTCTTGACTTAGGTTTTTAAAGTTTTGTGCATTTGGTGGTGACATTCTCCTTTCCCTCCTAGATATCTGCATGCTGTCCAGCACAGACAAAAGTCTATTTTGTCCATGCTTTATCTCCAGTGCCTACTAGGAACTGAGTAACTACTTGCTGAAAAATATTAAAAGAATGAAGGAATCTAAGCCCTATAAATAGGGAATCAGAGAGAAACTTGGCACAAGGCATTGATAAATATGGGTGCCTTCAGGTCAGCGTTCCGTAAAAATGAAAGTATAATGTCCAGGAGGACTGAATTAAACTTTTTGCAAGGATATACTATCCTACAGATGTAGCTGGAAAATTCCTTTTGCTCCAGAAGTATTTTAGGAGCTGCTAATTTCTCGTATGAATGGCTTTAGACAGTGATTTCTTTTCCACAACAAGCAAGAAGATTAAGACCTATGGGGAAAAAATTGATATTCATAGACTACCACGGCTGCCAACCGAGGGCATGGGATGAAGGGTTGGGGGGGTACTTCATAGGGAAGAAAGAGAAGTAAAACAAATGAGACTACACAAATTACAAACATTCTAAAATTATGTTTCTCTGCTATTTAATTCAAAAATTATAAATTCAGGGAACATGCCACAAAACCCTAGGATATTTTATATAATCCAAATAAGTACCAAGGATCTTAAAAATGTTCACATCTCTGAGGCAGTGCATCTACTTCAAGGATGCAAACTAATGACAAGCAATAAATGCAGACAAAGATTTTTATACAAACAAGGTTGAACCATGGATTCAAAGGAGAAATTCCATTTTATACATAAATCACAGGGAGATAGAGCTAAAAGGGACCTTGGCCATATTAGTCAGAGTTCTCCAAAGAAACAAAACCAATAGGGTGTGTGTGTGTGTAGAAAAAAAAAAATATTTTAGGGAATTAGCTCATGCAATTGTGGAGGCTGACAAGTCCAAAATCTGTAGCAGGCTGGAGACCAAGGAAAGAGTTGATGCTGCAGTTCAAATCAAAAGGCAGACTACAGTCATGATGCCCTCTTTTGGTGGGGTGGGGGTGGGGGGGGAATCAATCTTTATCTGTTAGGGCCTTCAACTGATTGGATGAAGCCCATGCATATTATGGAGGATTATCTGCTTTACTCAGAGTCTAGGGATTTAAATGATAATCTCATCTAAAAAATATTTTTGGACCAACATCCAGATGTATTTGACCAAATATCTGGATACTCTGGACTAGCCAAGTTGACACATAACATTAACCGTCACATGAATCCATATGCACATTTGGAAGGACTCTCAGAGAAGTGAACTTCCCAAGCTTGTTGACAAATAGACCATTGGAATCTTTCTTTAATGCTGATATAAATCTTTTCCTGAAGTCTGCAAATTGCCCTTGACAGTCATTTCTAGAGCTAGAAAATATCAGACAGGGCGCCTGGGTGGCTCAGTCGTTAAGTGTCTACCTTTGGCTCAGGTCATGATCTCGGGGTCCTGGGATCGAGTCCCACATGGGGCTCCCTGCTCGGCAGGAAGTCTGCTTCTCCCTCTCCCACTGCCCCTGCTTGTGTTCCTGCTCTCGCTGTCTCTCTCTCTGTCAAATAAATAAATAAAAATCTTAAAAAAAAAGAAAATATCAGACAATACCTTTTATTCTTTTATTTTAAGGATAGCATGGATTGTTCCAAAAGTATATAAATCTTCTTTCAGGGATATAGATTGTTTTATTCACTTGGCATCCCAGATGCTCTTAGTACCATGATTCTCTATTGTAGGACTCCAATACCTACTTGCTCCATTAAACTAAGCCTTGTTCTAAATGAGCTCAATCAGAAATTTGTCATGGCACATCAGCTAACTTCTGATTTTCATTTTCCCTTTCTTTAAAATAACAGGATTTACTAATAATCTGTAATTTAACGTAAATGCTGGCTACGTTAAGTAGGTAAGAGTTTAGAGGAGAGAAATAGCAGGAAGGCTCTTCATGAAGGTGAGATTGGAAGGAGAATAGGACACATGCAGTCAGCAAGGAATGTGGAGAACTGCAATGGAAGGAAACTGCATGAAATGAAAGAGGTGGAAATGTCCAAGGCATACACAACAGACCGCAGGTTGTGCACAGAGCTCCTGAGGGAAGCTCTGTTACTGGGGATGTACACAGCGAACTTGACCACATAAATAGTATGCGCTTTAAAGGGATTGGGGCATTAGAGTTTTGAACTGAGGAGTAACATGATTAAAGTGGTATTTTACAGAGAGAAAAAAAGAAACTATTGTAGTCCTATTAATGGAACCTCTTTAAATTAATCTACTTGATCTTTTTTTTTCTGTCTCCCATTCCTCTGTTTTTAAAATCACAGACTGAATTATCCAATTCCGTGCATAAATTATACAACACTCAGATGCAAACCCATGCACTACCAAAAAATAATTTAGAAGTAATTTTGTCATAAAAATTATTTCAATGCAGTTGTCACAACTAATACCTGTTATTACATTTATACACAATTACTTGTCAGAGGAAAAATTTAAACAGGAAAATGTGGGCTGCAAAGAACCCCATTAAAATGAAACACAAATCTCGGGTGAAGGAAAGAACAGATTTCAAAATTAAGAAAAAAGACAGTCTGTGCCCAGATGTCACATTAAATGTTCCAAGTTAGAAGGATTGGTGGCTTGCGACTTATCTCCAGCAGTAAAGAATCGACTGGTTCAGTGTATCTGATTGCAGTTGGTATTTGGAAAAGACAGAGTGTTGTTGTGGCAATAACAGGAGATGCTTTGGGGGCTGAGCTCGTCTCTGCTACCATCTACTTGGTGACTGAGCAAATAGTCTCCTCGCTAGGCCCGAGTTTCTTCGTCCCTAAGTAGGCATAACTGTGTCAAAAAATTAATATACTGAGCATTCTGGGTCAAAGTGCCTAGCACATTACCCCACATATAATTTGGGGTCTTTAAGAACACAGTTCACTGGGCGCCTGGGTGGCTCAGATGGTTAAGCGTCTGCCTTCGGCTCAGGTCATGATCCCAGAGTCCTGGGATCGAGTCCCACATTGGGCTTCCCGCTCCTTGGGAGCCTGCTTCTCCCTCTGTTTCTCTCTGTCTCTCATGAATAAATAAATAAAATCTTTAAAAAAAAAAAAAAGAACACAGTTCACCTTCCCACCTTTTCTACTCCGGCCTTCAACATCTTTAGTTGTAAAGCTGTAGACACCACCACGAACCTCACTGCGCTTTGTTAAAGAAGGGAGGGAAATAGCCACTCTAAGGAACACCCACGAGGCTCTCATTGGACCAGGTCCTTTCATACATTATATAATTAAAGTTGTTAGACAAAATTATTTGTTTCACCCTACAGTCCTGTCCATTAAAAGAACATAGCCTGTACTTCTGTGTCTGGTTAGAATCAGATGTGTTCACTTTTTTCTTTACAGAATTCAAAAATGAGCAGAATGCCATGATTAAATGCACAGAATTCTCATTCACAAGAGCTCATAAAACCATTCATCTTACTAAATAAAATATAGCAATGACAATTTGTTTATTGAGTGCTTATTATCTGCCAGGCAGTCTTCAAGGTGACTTAATATGTATTAACTCATTTAATGTTCACTGTAAGCTGGTGAGGCCCATACCTTCATTATTGCCATTTTCTGGGTAGGAAAAATTAGAATTTATGAAAGATGGTTGAGGTCATTCTGCTTATTAATAGCAGAGGTGGAATTAAGAGACATGTAATCCCATGCACTTGTTGGGACATGGAACAAAAATCAAATAATATCCAAAATTGTGACCTACATTCTTCTATCTTAAAAAAAAATGAAAGCAAGTGAAGCATTAGACTTTAAAAAAATGAAAGCAAGTGAAGCATTAGACTTTTACTGTTTAAACTCTCTATAATTTCAAAAGAGCAAATTACATATCATACAGTGAGAAAAACAAATGAAAAATCTAGTATATCATCCTTAATCAGAAGTGCTTTGGTTTGGGTGCCTGGGTGGCTCAGTCGGTTAAACGTCTGCCTCCGGCTCAGTTAATGATCCTGGGGTCCTGGGATTGAGTCCTGCATCGGGCTCCCTGCTCAGCAGCAAGTCTGCTTCTCCCTCTGCCCCTCCCTTCCCACCCCCTACTCGTGCTTGTCCGAGCTCTCTCTCTCTCACAAAAGTAAATAAAATCTTTTAAAAAAAAGTGTTTTGATTTTTAACTAAATTTTATTAAAAATTACTTTATAAAGAATCTCCGTAATATATAGATGAATAATCCATGGAAAAATTTTCAATACTGCTCCTTATAGAACTTCTGCCCTCATAATAAATAGCTATGTCAAAGCTAGGTGTATGTCTAGTATGCAACCTGGGATCAATGTTCTTGTTCTTAGATATACTTTACCCTTATTTTCTGAACAGATTTATTCAGATCTAATTTATATACCATAAAACTCTTGTGTTTGTTTGTAATTTAATGACTTTAATATATTTAAAGAGTTATGCAACTATCCCACAGTCTAATTTTAGAACATTTCCAACATGCTAAGAAAAAACCTTGTGCCCATTTATAGTTATTACCTATTTCCATGTCTTTCTCTCCAGGTCTAGGCAACTACTTTTTTTTTTGTAAGCAAAAGGTCAAAGTTTATTTTTTTTTCTGCTTTTTTTTTTTAAATTTTTTTATTGTTATGTTAACCACCATACATTACATCATTAGTTTTAGATGTAGTGTTCCATGATTCATTGTTTGTGTATAACACCCAGTGCTCCATGCAGAACGTGCCCTCCTCAATACCCATCACCGGGCTAACCCATCCTCCCACCCCCCTCCCCTCTAGAACCCTCAGTTTGTTTTTCAGAGTCCATTGTCTCTCATGGTTCGTCTCCCCCTCCGATTTCCCCCCCTTCATTCTTCCCCTCCTGCTATCTTCTTCTTTTTTTTTCTTAACATATATTGCATTATTTGTTTCAGAGGTACAGATCTGAGATTCAACAGTCTTGCACAATTCACCGCGCTTACGAGAGCACATACCCTCCCCAGTGTCTATCACTCAGCCACCCCATCCCTCCCACCCTACCCCCCACTCCAGCAACCCTGTTTGTTTACAGAGATTAAGAATTCCTCATATCAGTGAGGTCATATGATACATGTCTTTCTCTGATTGACTTATTTCGCTCAGCATAATACCCTCCAGTTCCATCCACGTTGTTGCAAATGGCAAGATCTCATTCCTTTTGATGGCTGCATAATATTCCATAGTATATATATACCACTTC
>NC_138369.1:93077148-93083411 GCF_054177405.1 Leptonychotes weddellii | reverse complement strand
AAAAAGAAAAATTCAAAAAAAAAAAGACAGTTAAAAAAAATTAACTTTGAAAGACTAAAGAATCATGGTAAAAAAGCCATGAATTCTATGTGCATTATTCCCCTAGCGCTGGAGTTCTGCCGCTCTTGTTGATGGGTAAACTTGGTCTTGGCTGGCTGTTCTCGCTGATCTTCTGGGGGAGGAGCCTGTTGCCGTGGTTCCCAAATGTCTTTGCCGGAGGCGGAATTGCCCCGCCCTTGCCTGGTCTGGGCTAAGTAATCTGCTCGGGTTTGCTCTCAGGAGCTTTTGTTCCCTGCAAGCTTTCCGTACAGCTTTGGAGGCGGAGAGTGAAAATGGCGGCCTCCCAATCTCCGCCCCGGAGGAGCCAAGAACTCGGGGCCTGCTCCTCAGTGCGCCCCCAGAGAAAAGCAGTCAGTCACTCCCGTCTCCTCGGTCTCTGGCCGCACTCCATGCTCACCTAGCCTGTGACCGAGCGTTTCTATCTCTGGCACCTGACTCGGTGTGGAGTCTCCAAACCCAGCAGATCCCTGTGGTGCACTCCCATGCCCCTCTTCCCGGGGGAGGAAGGGGAGTCTCCCCAGATCTGCCGCTTGTTGGGTCCCTGCTGGAGTAGCAGGGGCCCGACTGTGCCCTGGATCACGGTTTATGACAACCCCGAGCTGAGAGCCCGCCCCTTGGCTCCATCTCTGCAGCTGGCTTCCCCGCTCCGATACCTGGGAGCTCTGCCACACTCAGGCACCCCCGGTCTTTCTGTGACCCCGATGGTCCTGAGACTACACTGTCCCGCGAGGGTTCCACCCCGCGCTGAGCCACTGGAGCAACGTCCCTCAGCGGAGCTGACTTCTAAAAGTTCCAATTTTGTGCTCTGCTATCACTTGCCAGAAGCGGCCAACGGAGGCCCCCTCCCCCGCCTTCTATCCTCGCGAATATCGCCTTGGATTCACCTCTCCGCTCGTCCTACCTTCCAGAAAGTGGTCGCTTTTCTGTTCAGAGAGTTGTTGCTATTCTTTTCTTCGATCTCCTGTTGAGTTTGTAGGTGTTCAGAATGGTTTGATCCCTATCCAGCTGAATTCCTGAGACCAGACGAAATCCAGGTCTCCTACTCCTCTGCCATCTTGCTCCACCCCCTAGGCAACTACTTTTAATATTCTTTCTGTCTCTGTAGATTTGCTTGTTCTGGACATTTCGTATAAATGAAATCATACAATGTGTTCTTTTGGGCTGGACTCCTTCCACTTAGCAAGGGACCTCTGTGGTGTAGTATGCATCAGTACTTTGTTCCTTTTCATGGCTGACTAATAACCCATTGCTTAAATATACCACATTTGTTTTTCCATTTACCAGTTGTTTGATGTTTTATTTTTTATAGATTCTTTTTTAAGATTTTATTTATTTGAGAGAGACAGAGAGAGAGCATGAGCAGAGAGAGAGAGGGAGAAACAGATCCCCCCACCGCCCACTGAGCAGGGAGCCTGATGTAGGACTCCATCCCAGGACCCTGAGATCATGACCTGAGCCGAAGGCAGTTGCTTAACCAACTGAGCCACCCAGATGCCCCTTGTTTGATGTTTTAGTTGTCTTCACATTTTGATTATTGTGATAATGCTACAATGAACATTGATCTTTATATGTACATGTTTTTATTTCTCTGGGGTAGAATAACTATTAGTGAAATTGCTGAGTTATATCATAAGTTTGTTTGATTTTTTTAAGAGACTGCCAAACTGTTTTCCAAATTGGCTGCACCATTTTCCATTCCCACAAGCAGTGTATGAGGGCTCCAATCTCTCCAGATCTTTGCCAGTACTTCTTATTTTGATTATAGCATGTTAGTGGATGGGAAGTGGTAATTCATTGTAGCTTTAATTTGCATTTCCCTGATGACTAATGATGTTGAGCATCTTTTCATGAGCTTATGGGCCATTTTATATATCCTTTGGAAAAATGTCTATTCAAATGTTTTGTCCATTATTTTATTCTTTAGTCATAAATGTTCTTTATGTATTCTGAATAACAAGTCCCTTATGGGATACAGCATTTTCAAATATTTTTCCCCAATCCCTGGGTTGTTATTTTACCTTTCTTAATCTTTTTTGAAGCAAAAAGGATTTTCATTTTGATTAAGTGCAATTTATCAATTTTTCTTATGATGCTTTTAATGTTGTCTTAGAAATTATTGCTTAACCCAAGATCATGAGGATTTACTCCTATATTTCCTTTATTTTTTTAAGATTTTTAAAAATATTAAGTAATGTAGGAATAAGGACTCTTTGGAAATTTGGATGCAGTGGAATTATAAAGTGACAAAAGAAAGAACGCAGACACACTCAATATTATGCACTGAGAATAACACAGCAAAGTAGATGACATAGTTTAAGTGTACAAAAAGCAAAACCATTCCCTTTATAATTACCTCACTTATATGTGGAATCTAAAAAACATAACAAATGAACAAAAATCAGAAACACTCAAATACAGAGAAGAAACTGGTGGTTTCTGGTGGGGGCAGGGGGCAATGGATGAAACAGATAAAGGGGATGCAGAGGTACAAACTTCTAGTTGCAAAATAAATAAGTCATGGAGATGAAAAGTACAGGATTGGGAATATAGTCCATAACACGGTAGTAATGGTGTATGGTGACATGATGACTACTTACGGTGGTGAGCATGGAGTAATGTATAAAATTGTCAAGCCACCATGTTGTACACCTGAAACTAATATAACACTATATGTCAACTATACTTAAATAATAATTTTTTTTTTTTTAAACAAATCACTTGTAGGCTCAGAGCTTAGTAAGAATGAAGCAAGAAGGCTGGTGAAAGAAAAGTTAATCAGTGAGGAACGCCAAGTGAATGTTCTCAGGCTGGAGCCCAGCAGTTAGGATGGAGAATACAGAGAATAGCCAGCATGAGGGGGTGAGGGGTTGAACCTGCTCTCTAGAAAGGGTAAGAGCAGAAACCATAAATCAATTTAGAAATGTACTTGGAGTACTTGGACACTGGAGTTTATGGAAAGTGATCTGCTTAAACATTATGAATACTAAAGAATTAATTTTTAATTATATTTTTAACAAGAAACAGGAATAGGGCTGCATTCCATACAACAAGAATAAATGTTTTACTGATCCACAGAGAATTCAGCTAAGAGGTCTCATCTAGAATGTATTACCAATTCCCTCTCTAAGGCTTTGTAATGAAGTCTATTCCCACTACCATTTGCTTACAAGTTACTAATCTCCTTGTTGCCAAAACCATATAGTCTCTCACTCTGATGAGCAAGAAAAGATAATGAGAAAGGTGAGACAAACGTTTGTCCATTGAGAAGGCTGTTGAATTTCAAAGCATAAAAATAAAGGCTCTATTTATAGGCATTAAGTTCTAGATTTCTCACAGTCTAAAGGTACTTTAACAACCTTTTATTTTTTTCATAGATGAGACTGCTTGAGAGACTAAAGATTAGAACCCAATCTAGTGAGCTACCTATGACACAATTTTATAGGCAAACATAATGACCCTGTATTGTTCAAGGGTTTCTGCTATCATATACATGTGTCATCCCTTTAATAATATCATAAGCTTTTCAGGACAGAGAATTTTTTTTCTGTGTCCTCAGTATCCAACAGAGTGTTTGGCTTAGAAAGCATTTGTTGAATTACTATATTGCACACCTGAAACTAATATAATACTATATGTTAATTATATTGGAATTAAAAAAATAAAAAAATTTTAAAAAGCATTTATCACACTTTAGTTACTTATAAAATCTCAGCCTGTTGTTTCTTTAGAACTAAAATTTCTATATCCACAAATCCATTGTTTGCTATTAGATTTTTCAGCTTTTGTTCTCCCTTATTTCATCTTCTGTTACTTATTTGTTGCTCTTTTCTTATTTCAATGATAAGATAAATTCTTAAATTCTTTTTTTTTTTTTTTTAAACAGAGAGAGAGTGGAGGCAGGGGAAGGGGAGAGGATGAGGAAGAGGGAGAGAGAGAGTCTTAAGCAGACGCTATGCCCAGTGCAGAGCCCAATGTGGGGCTCAATCTCATGACGCTGAGATCATGACCTGAACCAAAACCAAGAGCTGGATGCTTAACCAACTGAGCCACCCAGTACCCCAAGGTAAATTCTAAAACATCAGAAATTTAAAATATATATTTTTAAATAATACAGATTACACCAGAAGAAAAGGGATTATCTTTGGAAGAACAAATCCTCAGATAAATTTTCTAGTCAAAGTAAAACAAAAATAATCAAAATACTAAATCCAATTCAATAAGCACTGATGGAATCTTATGTTTTATGCACTGAAGATATAATAATATTTTATATAATGCTGTAAGACCAAGCTCCTACCCTCAAGAAACTCATATAGTAGAAGAAAATAAATTTTGTATGACAATTTGATCAGTTAATTATATTTTAAAGCAGTAATACTTCATAGATATTATCATGCGGTACCAAATACTTCAACACATTTAATCTTCACAACAACTGAGATAAGCACTACTATACGTTAGTTTTACGAATAAGGAAACTGAGGCATGGAGAAGTACAATTATCTACCCATTATACAGCTAGTTTTTGGCAGAGCTAGTATTTGAACCAGCCAGTGTCAGTTCAGAACCTACATTCTTGTGCCACATCAACCTGCCTTTCAACTAACTGCAACATTTCAGTGCATTTTATTTCTTCTCACAAAGAGATCACCAAAATTCATCATCAAGATTAGTTCGTTACTTTTATATCGGGAAGGTAAATCCATTTTTTTATTAACATATATTATTTGTTTCAGGGGTACAGGTCTGTGATTCATCAGTCTTACACAATTCACAGCGCTCACCATAGCACATACCCTCCCCAATGTCCATCATCCAGCCACCCCATCCCTCCCACCCCCCCACCACTCCAGCAACCCTCAGTTTGTTTCCTGAGATTAAGAGTCTCTTATGGTTTGTCTCCCTCTCTGGTTTCATCTTGTTTCATATTTCCCTCCCTTCCCTATGATCCTCTGTCTTGTTTCTCAAATTCCACATATCAGTGAGATCACATGATACTTGTCTTTCTCTGATTGAGGTAAATCCGTTTTTGACCTTTTTTTTTTTTTTTAAATTTATTTGAGAGAGAGAGAATGAGACACAGAGAGCACGAGAGGGAGGAGGGTCAGAGGGAGAAGCAGACTCCCTGCCGAGCAGGGAGCCCGATGCGGGACTCGATCCCGGGACTCCAGGATCATGACCTGAGCTGAAGGCAGTCGCTTAACCAACTGAGCCACCCAGGCGCCCCAACCGTTTTTGACCTTTGACAGACTCCTCATCCAGAAGCAGCCCACAGGTTGTAAAAGCCTTTACAAATATATGACATTATGAAAAGGTTATTTTGATTGGATGAAAAAGTCTATTTAGAAGCATAAGCATATGCTATAGTACATACATGCATTCCCCAAAAACTTGTGACATGCTCCATTGCACTTAAAGTTAGAGACCTTACGGGAATAAACTAGAATTAAAACAGACCACTAAAAACCTATGCCACTTTATGGCCAGAGCACTCACAACAACAGCAACAACAAAACTCTACTCAAAAACAACTTCCCAGTTCTTTAAAAAAATGTTAAATTCATAATAAATACTATAGTGATTATAGGACTTTATCATGAAAAACGGATGGACAGAAGGAGGTAAAAGAAAGTCCGCTGAATTATGAGACAAGCACTTCAGAAACTGTGGGTAGATAAGCGGATAAGGCTTTCACATACTAGAGCATAAATATAGGTAGATGGGTTTGGATCAATTACTTTGTCATTGTTTCTTTTGCACCTGATCACCCCCACGAGAAGCTGGGAGGAATGGTCATGGTGCCCAGTACCGCACCCTCTCATGGCTTGCTGAATTCAGCTTTGTTAGTATACTTTGCATTCTGCTGACATTGCTAGCAGCACCAAACATTAAGAAGTTGGAGGGAAATCACGTAAGAATCTTCTGATCTTTGGGGTAAATACCCAGTAGTGCAATTGCTGGATCGTATGGTAGCTCTATTTTCAACTTTTTGAGGAACCTCCATACTGTTTTCCAGAGTGGCTGCACCAACTTGCATTCCCACCAACAGTGTAGGAGGGTTCCCCTTTCTCCACATCCCCGCCAACATCTGTCGTTTCCTGACTTGTTAATTTTAGCCATTCTGACTGGTGTGAGGTGGTATCTCATTGAGGTTTTGATTTGGATTTCCCTGATGCTGAGCGATATTGAGCACTTTTTCATGT